>NC_092092.1:86588334-86824269 GCF_045679555.1 Salvelinus alpinus | reverse complement strand
TGAATGTCCCCCCCCCCCCAGGACCCACATAATGTTATCAGGTATATGCTGAATGCCCCCCCCCCCCCCCAGGACCAACATAATGTTACCAGGTATATGCTGAATGTCCCCCCCCCCCCAGGACCCACATAATGTTATCAGGTATATGCTGAATGTCCCCGTCCCCCCCCAGGACCCACATAATGTCATCAGGTATATGCTGAATGTCCCCCCCCCCCCCCCCAGGACCCACATAATGTTATCAGGTATATGCTGAATGTCTCCCCCCCCCCCCCCCCAGGACCCACATAATGTCATCAGGTATATGCTGAATGTCCCCCCCCCCCCCCCAGGACCCACATAATGTCATCAGGTATATGCTGAATGTCCCCCCCCCCCCCAGGACCCACATAATGTTATCAGGTATATGCTGAATGTCCCCGTCCCCCCCCAGGACCCACATAATGTCATCAGGTATATGCTGAATGTCCCCCCCCCCCCCCCAGGACCCACATAATGTTATAAGGTATATGCTGAATGTCCCCCCCCAGGACCCACATAATGTTATCAGGTATATGCTGAATGTCTCCCCCCCCCCCCCCAGGACCCACATAATGTCATCAGGTATATGCTGAATGTCCCCCCCCCCCAGGACCCACATAATGTCATCAGGTATATGCTGAATGTCCCCCCCCCCCCCCAGGACCCACATAATGTTATCAGGTATATGCTGAATGTCCCCCCCCCCCCAGGACCCACATAATGTTATCAGGTACAGTGGGGAGAACAAGTATTTGATACACTGCCGATTTTGCAGGTTTTCCTACTTACAAAGCATGTAGAGGTCTGTAATTTTTATCATAGGTACACTTCAACTATGAGAGACGGAATCTAAAACAAAAATCCAGAAAATCACATTGTATGATTTTTAAGTAATTAATTTGCATTTTATTGCATGACATAAGTATTTGATACATCAGAAAAGCAGAACTTAATATTTGGTACAGAAACCTTTGTTTGCAATTACAGAGATCATACGTTTCCTGTAGTTCTTGACTAGGTTTGCACACACTGCAGCAGGGATTTTGGCCCACTCCTCCCTACAGATCTTCTCCAGATCCTTCAGGTTTCGGGGCTGTCGCTGGGCAATACGGACGTTCAGCTCCCTCCAAAGATTTTCTATTGGGTTCAGGTCTGGAGACTGGCTAGGCCACTCCAGGACCTTGAGATGCTTCTTACGGAGCCACTCCTTAGTTGCCATGGCTGTGTGCTTCGTGTCGTTGTCATGCTGGAAGACCCAGCCACGACCCATCTTCAATGCTCTTACTGAGGGAAGGAGGTTGTTGGCCAAGATCTCGCGATACATGGCCAAATCCATCCTCCCCTCAATACGGTGCAGTCGTCCTGTCCCCTTTGCAGAAAAGCATCCCCAAAGAATGATGTTTCCACCTCCATGCTTCACGGTTGGGATGGTGTTCTTGGGGTTGTACTCATACTTCTTCTTCCTCCAAACACGGTGAGTGGAGTTAGACCAAAAAGCTCTATTTTTGTCTCATCAGACCACATGACCTTCTCCCATTCCTCCTCTGGATCATCCAGATGGTCATTGGCAAACTTCAGACAGGCCTGGACATGCACTGGCTTAAGCAGGGGGACCTTGCGTGCGCTGCAGGATTTTAATCCATGACGGCGTAGTGTGTTACTAATGGTTTTCTTTGAGACTGTGGTCCCAGCTCTCTTCAGGTCATTGACCAGGTCCTGCCGTGTAGTTCTGGGCTGATCCCTCATCTTCCTCATGATCATTGATGCCCCACGAGGTGAAATCTTGCATGGAGCCCCAGACCGAGGGTGATTGACCGTCATCTTGAACTTCTTCCATTTTCTAATAATTGCGCCAACAGTTGTTTCCTTCTCACCAAGCTGCTTGCCTATTGTCCTGTAGCCCATCCCAGCCTTGTGCAGGTCTACAATTTTATCCCTGATGTCCTTACACAGCTCTCTGGTCTTGGCCATTGTGGAGAGGTTGGAATCTGTTTGATTGAGTGTGTGGACAGGTGTCTTTTATACAGGTAACGAGTTCAAACAGGTGCAGTTAATACAGGTAATGAGTGGAGAACAGGAGGGCTTCTTAAAGAAAAACTAACAGGTCTGTGAGAGCCGGAATTCTTACTGGTTGGTAGGTGATCAAATACTTATGTCATGCAATAAAATGCAAATTAATTATTTAAAAATCATACAATGTGATTTTCTGGATTTTTGTTTTAGATTCCGTCTCTCACAGTTGAAGTGTACCTATGATAAAAATTACAGACCTCTACATGCTTTGTAAGTAGGAAAACCTGCAAAATCGGCAGTGTATCAAATACTTGTTCTCCCCACTGTATATGCTGAATGTCTCCCCCCCCCAGGACCCACATAATGTTATCAGGTATATGCTGAATGTCCCCCCCCAGTACCCACATAATGTTATCAGGTATATGCTGAATGTCTCCCCCCCCCCCCAGGACCCACATAATGTTATCAGGTATATGCTGAATGTCTCCCCCCCCCAGGACCCACATAATGTTATCAGGTATATGCTGAATGTCTCCCCCCCCCCCAGGACCCACATAATGTCATCAGGTATATGCTGAATGTCCCCCCCCCCAGGACCCACATAATGTTATCAGGTATATGCTGAATGTCCCCCCCCCCCCAGGACCCACATAATGTTATCAGGTATATGCTGAATGTCCCCCCCCCCCAGGACCCACATAATGTTATCAGGTATATGCTGAATGTCCCCCCCCCCCAGGACCCACATAATGTTATCAGGTATATGCTGAATGTCCCCCCCCCCCAGGACCCACATAATGTTATCAGGTATATGCTGAATGTCCCCCCCCCCCAGGACCCACATAATGTTATCAGGTATATGCTGAATGCCCCCCCCCCCAGGACCCACATAATGTTATCAGGTATATGCTGAATCCCCCCCCCCCCCCCAGGACCCACATAATGTTATCAGGTATATGCTGAATGTCCCCCCCCCCCCCAGGACCCACATAATGTTATCAGGTATATGCTGAATGTCCCCCCCCCCCCCAGGACCCACATAATGTTATCAGGTATATGCTGAATGTCCCCCCCCCCCCCCCAGGACCCACATAATGTTATCAGGTATATGCTGAATGTCCCCGTCCCCCCCCAGGACCCACATAATGTTATCAGGTATATGCTGAATGTCCCCCCCCCCCAGGACCCACATAATGTTATAAGGTATATGCTGAATGTCCCCCCCCCCCCCCCCCAGGACCCACATAATGTTATCAGGTATATGCTGAATGTCCCCGTCCCCCCCTAGGACCCACATAATGTTATCAGGTATATGCTGAATGTCCCCCCCCCCCCCCAGGACCCACATAATGTTATCAGGTATATGCTGAATGTCCCCCCCCCCCAGGACCCACATAATGTTATCAGGTATATGCTGAATGTCTCCCCCCCCCCCCAGGACCCACATAATGTTATCAGGTATATGCTGAATGTCCCCCCCCCCCAGGACCCACATAATGTTATCAGGTATATGCTGAATGTCCCCCCCCCCCAGGACCCACATAATGTTATCAGGTATATGCTGAATGTCCCCCCCCAGGACCCACATAATGTCATCAGGTATATGCTGAATGTCCCCCCCCCAGGACCCACATAATGTTATCAGGTATATGCTGAATGTCTCCCCCCCCCTCCCCCAGGACCCACATAATGTTATCAGGTATATGCTGAATGTCTCCCCCCCCCCCCCCAGGACCCACATAATGTTATCAGGTATATGCTGAATGTCCCCCCCCCCAGGACCCACATAATGTTATCAGGTATATGCTGAATGTCTCCCCCCCCCCCAGGACCCACATAATGTTATCAGGTATATGCTGAATGTCCCCCCCCCAGGACCCACATAATGTCATCAGGTATATGCTGAATGTCCCCCCCCAGGACCCACATAATGTTATAAGGTATATGCTGAATGTCCCCCCCCCCCCCCCAGGACCCACATAATGTTATCAGGTATATGCTGAATGTCTCCCCCCCCCTCCCCCAGGACCCACATAATGTTATCAGGTATATGCTGAATGTCTCCCCCCCCCCCCCCCAGGACCCACATAATGTTATCAGGTATATGCTGAATGTCCCCCCCCCCCCCAGGACCCACATAATGTTATCAGGTATATGATGAATGTCCCCCCCCAGGACCCACATAATGTTATAAGGTATATGCTGAATGTCCCCCCCCAGGACCCACATAATGTTATAAGGTATATGCTGAATGTCCGTCCCCCCCCCCCCAGGACCCACATAATGTTATAAGGTATATGCTGAATGTCCCCCCCCCCCAGGACCCACATAATGTTATCAGGTATATGCTGAATGTCTCCCCCCCCCCCCCCCAGGACCCACATAATGTTATCAGGTACAGTGGGGAGAACAAGTATTTGATACACTGCCGATTTTGCCGATTTTCCTACTTACAAAGCATGTAGAGGTCTGTAATTTTTATCATAGGTACACTTCAACTGTGAGAGACGGAATCTAAAACAAAAATCCCGAAAATCACATTGTATGATTTTTAAGTAATTAATTAGCATTTTATTGCATGACATAAGTATTTGATACATCAGAAAAGCAGAACTTAATATTTGGTACAGAATCCTTTGTTTGCAATTACAGAGATCATACGTTTCCTGTAGTTCTTGACCAGGTTTGCACACACTGCAGCAGGGATTTTGGCCCACTCCTCCATACAGACCTTCTCCAGATCCTTCAGGTTTCGGGGCTGTCGCTGGGCAATACGGACTTTCAGCTCCCTCCAAAGATTTTCTATTGGGTTCAGGTCTGGAGACTGGCTAGGCCACTCCAGGACCTTGAGATACTTCTTACGGAGCCACTCCTTAGTTGCCCTGGCTGTGTGTTTCGGGTCGTTGTCATGCTGGAAGACCCAGCCACGACCCATCATCAATGCTCTTACTGAGGGAAGGAGGTTGTTGGCCAAGATCTCGCAATACATGGCCCCATCCATCCTCCCCTCAATACGGTGCAGTCGTCCTGTCCCCTTTGCAGAAAAGCATCCCCAAAGAATGATGTTTCCACCTCCATGCTTCACGGTTGGGATGGTGTTCTTGGGGTTGTACTCATCCTTCTTCTTCCTCCAAACACGGCGAGTGGAGTTTAGACCAAAAAGCTCTATTTTTGAATCATCAGACCACATGACCTTCTCCCATTCCTCCTCTGGATCATCCAGATGGTCATTGGCAAACTTCAGACGGGCCTGGACATGCGCCTGCTTGAGCAGGGGGACCTTGTGTGCGCTGCAGGATTTTAATCCATGACGGCGTAGTGTGTTACTAATGGTTTTCTTTGAGACTGTGGTCCCAGCTCTCTTCAGGTCATTGACCAGGTCCTGCCGTGTAGTTCTGGGCTGATCCCTCACCTTCCTCATGATCATTGATGCCCCACGAGGTGAGATCTTGCATGGAGCCCCAGACCGAGGGTGATTGACCATCATCTTGAACTTCTTCTATTTTCTTCTATTTTCTAATAATTGCGCCAACAGTTGTTGCCTTCTCACCAAGCTGCTTGCCTATTGTCCTGTAGCCCATCCCAGCCTTGTGCAGGTCTACAATTTTATCCCTGATGTCCTTACACAGCTCTCTGGTCTTGGCCATTGTGGAGAGGTTGGAGTCTGTTTGATTGAGTGTGTGGACAGGTGTATTTTATACAGGTAACGAGTTCAAACAGGTGCAGTTAACACAGGTAATGAGTGGAGAACAGGAGGGCTTCTTAAAGAAAAACTAACAGGTCTGTGAGAGCCGGAATTCTTACTGGTTGGTAGGTGATCAAATACTTATGTCATGCAATAAAATGCAAATGAATTACTTAAAAATCATACAATGTGATTTTCTGGATTTTTGTTTTAGATTCCGTCTCTCACAGTTGAAGTGTACCTATGATAAAAATTACAGACCTCTACATGCTTTGTAAGTAGGAAAACCTGCAAAATTGGCAGTGTATCAAATACTTGTTCTCCCCACTGTATATGCTGAATGTCCCCCCCCCCCAGGACCCACATAATGTTATCAGGTATATGCTGAATGTCCCCCCCCCCCCCCCAGGACCCACATAATGTTATCAGGTATATGCTGAATGTCCCCCCCCCCCCCCCCAGGACCCACATAATGTTATCAGGTATATGCTGAATGTCCCCCCCCCCCCCCCAGGACCCACATAATGTTATCAGGTATATGCTGAATGTCCCCCCCCCCCCAGGACCCACATAATGTTATCAGGTATATGCTGAATGTTCCCCCCCAGGACCCAACATAATGTCATCAGGTATATGCTGAATGCCCCCCCCCCCCAGGACCCACATAATGTTATCAGGTATATGCTGAATGTCCCCCCCCCCCAGGGCCCACATAATGTTATCAGGTATATGCTGAATGTCCCCCCCCCCCCCCCCAGGACCCACATAATGTTATCAGGTATATGATGAATGTCCCCCCCCAGGACCCACATAATGTTATCAGGTATATGATGAATGTCCCCCCCCAGGACCCACATAATGTTATAAGGTATATGCTGAATGTCCCCCCCCAGGACCCACATAATGTCATCAGGTATATGCTGAATGTCCCCCCCCCCAGGACCCACATAATGTTATCAGGTATATGCTGAATGTCCCCCCCCCCCCCCAGGACCCACATAATGTTATCAGGTATATGCTGAATGCCCCCCCCCAGGACCCACATAATGTTATCAGGTATATGCTGAATGCCCCCCCCCCCAGGACCCACATAATGTTATCAGGTATATGCTGAATGTCCCCCCCCCCCCCAGGACCCACATGATGTTATCAGGTATATGCTGAATGTCCCCCCCCCCCCAGGACCCACATAATGTTATCAGGTATATGCTGAATGTCCCCCCCCAGGACCCACATAATGTTATCAGGTATATGCTGAATGTCCGTCCCCCCCCCCCCCCCCAGGACCCACATAATGTCATCAGGTATATGCTGAATGTCCCCCCCCAGGACCCACATAATGTTATCAGGTATATGCTGAATGCCCCCCCCCCCCCAGGACCCACATAATGTTATCAGGTATATGCTGAATGTCCCCCCCCAGGACCCACATAATGTTATCAGGTATATGCTGAATGTCCCGTCCCCCCCAGGACCCACATAATGTCATCAGGTATATGCTGAATGTCCCCCCCCCCCCAGGACCCACATAATGTTATCAGGTATATGCTGAATGTCCCCCCCCCCCCCAGGACCCACATGATGTCATCAGGTATATGCTGAATGTCCCCCCCCCCCCCCAGGACCCACATAATGTTATCAGGTATATGCTGAATGTCCCCCCCCCCCCCCAGGACCCACATAATGTTATCAGGTATATGCTGAATGTCCCCCCCCCCCCCCAGGACCCACATAATGTTATCAGGTATATGCTGAATGTCCCCTCCCCCCAGGACCCACATAATGTCATCAGGTATATGCTGAATGTCCCCCCCCCCCCCCCAGGACCCACATAATGTTATCGGGTATATGCTGAATGTCCCCCCCCCCCCCCAGGACCCACATCATGTTATCAGGTATATGCTGAAAGTCCCCCCCCCCCAGGACCCACATAATGTTATCAGGTATATGCTGAATGTCCCCCCCCCCCAGGACCCACATAATGTTATCAGGTATATGCTGAATGCCCCCCCCCCCCCAGGACCCACATAATGTTATCAGGTATATGCTGAATGTCCCCCCCCAGGACCCACATTATGTTATCAGGTATATGCTGAATGTCCCCCCCCCCCCCAGGACCCACATAATGTTATCAGGTATATGCTGAATGTCCCCCCCCCCCCCCCCCCAGGACCCACATAATGTTATCAGGTATATGCTGAATGTCCCCCCCCCCCCCAGGACCCACATAATGTTATCAGGTATATGCTGAATGTCCCCCCCCCCCCCCCAGGACCCACATAATGTTATCAGGTATATGCTGAATCCCCCCCCCCCAGGACCCACATAATGTTATCAGGTATATGCTGAATCCCCCCCCCCCAGGACCCACATAATGTTATCAGGTATATGCTGAATGTCCCCCCCCCCCCCAGGACCCACATAATGTTATCAGGTATATGCTGAATGTCCCCCCCCCCCCCAGGACCCACATAATGTTATCAGGTATATGCTGAATGTCCCCCCCCAGGACCCACATAATGTTATCAGGTATATGCTGAATGTCCCCCCCCAGGACCCACATAATGTTATCAGGTATATGCTGAATCCCCCCCCCCCCCCCAGGACCCACATAATGTTATCAGGTATATGCTGAATGTCCCCCCCCAGGACCCACATAATGTTATCAGGTATATGCTGAATGCCCCCCCCCCCCAGGATAGTGCTCCCTATTCCCTAGATAGTGCTCCCTATTCCCTAGATAGTGCTCCCTATTCCCTAGATAGTGCTCCCTATTCCCTAGATCAGATATACTCTTAGGAAAAAGGGTTCCAACATGGTTCTTCAGCTGTCCCCATAGAAGAACCCTTTTTGGTTCCAAGGAGAACCCTTTTTGGTTCCAGGGAGAACCCTTTTTGGTTCCAGGGAGAACCTTTTTTGGTTCCAGGGAGAACCCTTTTTGGTTCCAGGGAGAACCCTCTTTGGTTCCAGGGAGAACCCTCTTTGGTTCCAGGGAGAACCCTCTGTGGAAACTTTCACATATTGTGTGTCTGTATCATAGTACTTTAACATATTGAGTGTCTTAATCCTAGAATATTAACATATTGAGTGTCTTAATCCTAGAATATTAACATATTGAGTGTCTTAACCCTAGAATATTAACATATTGAGTGTCTTAACTCTAGAATATTAACATATTGAGTGTCTTAACCCTAGAATATTAACATATTGAGTGTCTTAACTCTAGAATATTAACATATTGAGTGTCTTAACCCTAGAATATTAACATATTGAGTGTCTTAACTCTAGAATATTAACATATTGAGTGTCTTAACCCTAGAATATTAACATATTGAGTGTCTTAACCCTAGAATATTAACATATTGAGTGTCTTAACCCTAGAATATTAACATACTGAGTGTCTTAACTCTAGAATATTAACATATTGAGTGTCTTAACCCTAGAATATTAACATATTGAGTGTCTTAACCCTAGAATATTAACATATTGAGTGTCTTAACCCTAGAATATTAACATATTGAGTGTCTTAACCCTAGAATATTAACATACTGAGTGTCTTAACTCTAGAATATTAACATATTGAGTGTCTTAACCCTAGAATATTAACATATTGAGTGTCTTAATCCTAGAATATTAACATATTGAGTGTCTTAACCCTAGAATATTAACATATTGAGTGTCTTAACCCTAGAATATTAACATATTGAGTGTCTTAACCCTAGAATATTAACATATTGAGTGTCTTAACCCTAGAATATTAACATATTGAGTGTCTTAACCCTAGAATATTAACATATTGAGTGTCTTAACCCTAGAATATTAACATTTTGAGTGTCTTAACCTTAGAATATTAACATATTGAGTGTCTTAACCCTAGAATATTAACATATTGAGTGTCTTAACCCTAGAATATTAACATATTGAGTGTCTTAACCCTAGAATATTAACATATTGAGTGTCTTAATCCTAGAATATTAACATATTGAGTGTCTTAACCCTAGAATATTAACATATTGAGTGTCTTAATCCTAGAATATTAACATATTGAGTGTCTTAACCCTAGAATATTAACATATTGAGTGTCTTAACCCTAGAATATTAACATATTGAGTGTCTTAATCCTAGACTATTAACATACTGGGTGTCTTAACCGTAGAATATTAACATGTTGGGTATGTTAATTTTAGGTGGGCGTGTTGATCTTCGCCAGCATCGTGGGGAACGTGGGAGCCATGATCTCCAACATGAACGCTACGCGGGCAGAGTTCCAGAGCCGCATCGACCAGGTCAAACACTACATGCAGTTCAGACACGTCAGCCGTGACCTGGAGCACCGTGTCATTCGCTGGTTCGACTACCTCTGGACCAATCAGAAGGCGGTAGACGAACAGGAAGTTCTGAAGAGCCTGCCCAATAAACTGAGGGCTGAGATCGCTATCAATGTGCACCTGGAGACTTTGAAGAAGGTAGAACACACACACCCACATACTCTCACACACTTGCTGTCCCATCTCTTCGCCTCCCTCTCTTTCTCTCTCCCTCTCTCTCGAGGTGTGTAACTTCCAGGACTGTGAGGAAGTAGAGTTGGTATTGAAGCTGTTTCTACATCTTTCTCTCGGCCTGCCTTCTTCTCTCTCCTCCTCTCTCTCTCTCGGCCTGCCTTCTTCTCTCTCTCGGCCTGCCTCTCTCTCTCTCTCTCTCTCGGGCCTGCCTCTCTCTCTCCTCCTCTCTCTTCTCCTACTCTCTCTCTCTCCCCCCCTCTCCCCCACTCTTCTAGGTGCGTATCTTCCAGGACTGTGAAGCAGGCCTGCTAGTAGAGTTGGTATTGAAGCTGTTTCTACATCTCTCTCTCGGCCTGCCACTCTCTCTCGGGCCTGCCTCTCTCTCTCCTCCTCTCTCTCGGCCTGCCTCTCTCTCTCTCAACCTGCCTCTCTCTCTCGGGCCTGCCTCTCTCTCCCCCCCCCCCTCTCTTCTAGGTGCGTATCTTCCAGGACTGTGAAGCAGGCCTGCTAGTAGAGTTGGTATTGAAGCTGCGTCCCCAGGTCTTCTCTCCAGGAGATTATATCTGTCGTAAAGGAGACATTGGGAAGGAGATGTACATTATTAAAGATGGCCGCCTGGCGGTGGTGGGAGATGATGGAGCTACTCAGCTGGCCATGCTCACCTCAGGAAGCTGCTTCGGGGAGATCAGGTAGGAGGGGGTGGGAGTGTGTGTGTGTGTGTTTGCACGACTGTGTGTGTGTGTGTGTCTAATTGTTGTTACATAATACTATAATGTTGGTGTGTTTTCCTCTGTCAGCATCCTGAACATCCGGGGCAGTAAGATGGGAAACAGGAGAACAGCTAACATCCGTAGCCTTGGTTACTCTGACCTGTTCTGTCTGTCTAAGAGAGATCTGACCGAGGCGCTCAGCGACTTCCCTCATGCTAGAACCCAGCTGGAGCAGAGGGGGCGGGACATCCTCAGGAAGGAGGGGCTACTGGATGAAGTGGGAGGAGAAAGCCTGGGAGTGGAGGAAATGGAGGAGAAGGTGTGTGTTTGTTTGTAAGGAAGCACAACATGCACAGCAAGATGATTGAGGTGTTAAAGACCTATGTGTTTCCTGAATGGCCCGCATAGGACTCTAGCCTCAAGGAGTGTCCCCATAGGACTCTAGCCTCAAGGAGTGTCCCCATAGGACTCTAGCCTCAAGGAGTGTCCCCATAGGACTCTAGCCTCAAGGAGTGTCCCCATAGGACTCTAGCCTCAAGGAGTGTCCCCATAGGACTCTAGCCTCAAGGAGTGCCCCCATAGGACTCTAGCCTCAAGGAGTGTCCCCATAGGACTCTAGCCTCAAGGAGTGTCCCCATAGGACTCTAGCCTCAAGGAGTGCCCCCATAGGACTCTAGCCTCAAGGAGTGCCCCCATAGGACTCTAGCCTCAAGGAGTGTCCCCATAGGACTCTAGCCTCAAGGAGTGTCCCCATAGGACTCTAGCCTCAAGGAGTGTCCCCATAGGACTCTAGCCTCAAGGAGTGCCCCCATAGGACTCTAGCCTCAAGGAGTGCCCCCATAGGACTCTAGCCTCAAGGAGTGTCCCCATAGGACTCTAGCCTCAAGGAGTGTCCCCATAGGACTCTATCCTCAAGGAGTGTCCCCATAGGACTCTAACCTCAAGGAGTGTCCCCATAGGACTCTAGCCTCAAGGAGTGTCCCCATAGGACTCTAGCCTCAAGGAGTGCCCCCATAGGACTCTAGCCTCAAGGAGTGTCCCCATAGGACTCTATCCTCAAGGAGTGTCCCCATAGGACTCTAACCTCAAGGAGTGTCCCCATAGGACTCTAGCCTCAAGGAGTGCCCCCATAGGACTCTAGCCTCAAGGAGTGTCCCCATAGGACTCTAGCCTCAAGGAGTGTCCCCATAGGACTCTAGCCTCAAGTAGTGTCCCCATAGGACTCTATCCTCAAGGAGTGTCCCCATAGGACTCTAGCCTCAAGGAGTGCCCCCATAGGACTCCAGCCTCAAGGAGTGTCCCCATAGGACTCTAGCCTCAATGAGTGTCCCCATAGGACTCTAGCCTCAAGGAGTGTCCCCATAGGACTCTAGCCTCAAGGAGTGCCCCCATAGGACTCTAGCCTCAAGGAGTGTCCCCATAGGACTCTAGCCTCAAGGAGTGTCCCCATAGGACTCTAGCCTTAAGGAGTGTCCCCATAGGACTCTAGCCTCAAGGAGTGCCCCCATAGGACTCTAGCCTCAAGGAGTTTCCCCATAGGACTCTAGCCTCAAGGAGTGTCCCCATAGGACTCTAGCCTCAAGGAGTGTCCCCATAGGACTCTAGCCTCAAGGAGTGTCCCCATAGGACTCTAGCCTCAAGGAGTGTCCCCATAGGACTCTAACCTCAAGGAGGGCACCACTAAGAGTATATGGAAGACTCTCGTTTTCCTCACATAGGAGACAAACTGGAAGAGTGTGTGAACCGGGAACAGAATTATAATACTCATCATCATCTTAACTACTGTCCTCTTATAGGTGGAGAAGTTGGAGGCGTGTGTGGATCGTCTCCAGACGCGGTTGGCACGTTTACAAATGGAGTATGCCACCGCTCAGCAACGTCTAAAGCAGCGAATCACGGCTCTGGAACACAGCGTCGGCACCACGGTTACCGTCGGAAGCGGTTTCCTGTCCGACGCCGACGGCAACGAGAGTGGCGGTGACGACGGAACACGCAGTGAGATCAACATCAGACTGTGACAACAACGCTGTATCGCCATAGAGACAGCTGGAGGAGTGTTTATCTTATTTACTCTCTGTTTTATTTAGTTAGATGTATATTTTGTGGCAGATTTGATATCTGTTGTTGTTTATGTCTGTAAGCAGGGTGTCACTGTGTTTAATGATGGTGTAACGCTGAGTCTACCTGTAAGCTACTGTAAACAATGTAAAAACAAAACTGTCTCTTGAAAAACATGTTGAAAAAATTATTTCACCTTAACTTCCTGTTAATGACAACCCAAATAATAACTTCCAATAGTTATTATTTTACTTGATGGTTATTTTGGAAATAACAGAGCTCTCTCTACCAGGCGGTTGAGAAGTCAACAGGAAATCAAATCAAATCAAATGTATTTGTCACATACACATGGTTAGCAGATGTTAATGCGAGTGTAGCGAAATGCTTGTGCTTCTAGTTCCGACAATGCAGTAATAACCAACGAGTAATCTAACCTAACAATTCCACAACTACTACCTTATACACACAAGTGTAAAGGGATAAAGAATATGTACATAAAGATATATGAATGAGTGATGGTACAGAACGGCATAGGCAAGATGCAGTAGATGGTATCGAGTACAGTATATACAGTGGGGAGAACAAGTATTTGATACACTGACAATTTTGCAGGGTTTCCTACTTACAAAGCATGTAGAGGTCTGTAATTTTTATCATAGGTACACTTCAACTGTGAGAGAAGGAATCTAAAACAAAAATCCAAAAAATCACATTGTATGATTTTTAAGTAATTAATTTGCATTTTATTGCATGACAAAAGTATTTGATACATCAGAAAAGCAGAACTGAATATTTGGTACAGAAACCTTAGTTTGCAATTACAGAGATCATACGTTTCCTGTAGTTCTTGACCAGGTTTGCACACACTGCAGCAGGGATTTTGGCCCACTCCTCCATACAGACCTTCTCCAGATCCTTCAGGTTTCGGGGCTGTCGCTGGGCAATACGGACTTTCGGCTCCCTCCAAAGATTTTCTATTGGGTTCAGGTCTGGAGACTGGCTAGGCCACTCCAGGACCTTGAGATGCTTCTTACGGAGCCACTCCTTAGTTGCCCTGGCTGTGTGTTTCGGGTCGTTGTCATGCTGGAAGACCCAGCCACGACCCATCTTCAATGCTCTTACTGAGGGAAGGAGGTTGTTGGTCAAGATCTCGCGATACATGGCCCCATCCATCCTCCCCTCAATACGGTGCAGTCGTCCTGTCCCCTTTGCAGAAAAGCATCCCCAAAGAATGATGTTTCCACCTCCATGCTTCACGGTTGGGATGGTGTTCTTGGGGTTGTACTCATCCTTCTATTCCTCCAAACACGGCGAGTGGAGTTTAGAGCAAAAAGCTCTATTTTTGTCTCATCAGACCACATGACCTTCTCCCATTCCTCCTCTGGATCATCCAGATGGTCATTGGCAAACTTCAGACGGGCCTGGACATGCGCTGGCTTGAGCAGGGGGACCTTGCGTGCGCTGCAGGATTTTAATCCATGACGGCGTAGTGTGTTACTAATGGTTTTCTTTGAGACTGTGGTCCCAGCTCTCTTCAGGTCATTGACCAGGTCCTGCCGTGTAGTTCTGGGCTGATCCCTCACATTCCTCATGATCATTGATGCCCCACGAGGTGAGATCTTGCATGGAGCCCCAGACCGAGGGTGATTGACCGTCATCTTGAACTTCTTCCATTTTCTAATAATTGTGCCAACAGTTGTTGCCTTCTCACCAAGCTGCTTGGCTATTGTCCTGTAGCCCATCCCAGCCTTGTACAGGTCTACAATTTATCCCTGATGTCCTTACACAGCTCTCTGGTCTTGGCCATTGTGGAGAGGTTGGAGTCTGTTTGATTGAGTGTGTGGACAGGTGTCTTTTATACAGGTAACGAGTTCAAACAGGTGCAGTTAATACAGGTAATGAGTGGAGAACAGGAGGGCTTCTTAAAGAAAAACTAACAGGTCTGTGAGAGCCGGAATTCTTACTGGTTGGTAGGTGATCAAATACTTATGTCATGCAATAAAATGCAAATTAATTACTTAAAAATCATACAATGTGATTTTCTGGATTTTTGTTTTAGATTCCGTCTCTCACAGTTGAAGTGTACCTATGATAAAAATGACAGACCTCTACATGCTTTGTAAGTAGGAAAACCTGCAAAATCGGCAGTGTATCAAATACTTGTTCTCCCCACTGTACATATGAGATGAGTAATGTAGGGTATGTAAACATAAGAGTGCATAGTTTAAAGTGGCTAGTGATACATGTATTACATAAAGATGGCAAGATGCAGTAGATGATATAGAGTACAGTATATACATATACATTATATTAAGTGTCATTGTTTAAAGTGGCTAGTGATACATTTTATGATCTATTTCCATCAATTCCATTATTAAAGTGAGCTGGAGTTGAGTCAGTATGTTGGCAGCAGCCTCTCTGTGTTAGTGGTGGCTGTTTAACAGTCTGATGGCCTTGAGATAGAAGCTGTTTTTCAGTCTCTCGGTCCCTGCTTTGATGCACCTGTACTGACCTCGCCTTCTGGATGATAGCGGGGTGAACAGGCAGTGGCTCGGGTGGTTGTTATCCTTGATGATCTTTATGGCCTTCCTGTGACATCGGGTGGTGTAGGTGTCCTGGAGGGCAGGTAGTTTGCCCCCAGTGATGCGTTGTGCAGACCTGTTAGGTGAGAATTATCTGTTAATTGAATGATTAGAATATTCCGCCCTGAAACATATAATTGTATGGATTAGAATGTATAAATCATAATCAATAAATGTGTAGTCAGAATTAGGGTAAAGACAACATGTCTTTATGGTATTTTAAACACAGACTCTCTGAGCCGACCTGACTAGAGAGAGAACGGGGACAAGGTCACTGGCGGCTGGGTAGCAGGACATGTGTGTGCGTCTGTTTGTATGCATTTGTGTGTGTGTGTGTGTGTGTGTGTGTGTGTGTGTGTGTGTGTGTGTGTGTGTGTGTGTGTGTGTGTGTGTGTGTGTGTGTGTGTGTGTGTGTGTGTGTGTGTGCGTATGGTTGTGTGAATGGTTGTGTGAATGTGTGGGCGTGAGAAGGCAGTATAAAATGAATTGTTTTGTATTCCTGACTTTAGAACGTTCCGTGAATAAACCTTTTTGACTATTTTAGCTGGGCCTCCGTCTGTTTCATTCAACCAGGATCTTACAAATTCTGGTTTGCAGACTGAGGAATATAATTAAATTGGGTTATGTACCTGGAGAACATAATTCTCGTATAAAGACCCCCCCGGTGACGCGTTGTGCAGACCTCACTACCCTCTGGAGAGCCTTCCGGTTGTGGGCGGAGCAGTTGCCGTACCAGGCGGTGATACAGCCCGACAGGATGCTCTCGATTGTGCATCTGTAGAAGTTTGTGAGTGCTTTTGGTGACAAGCCTAATTTCTTCAGCCTCCTGAGGTTGAAGAGGCGCTGCTGCGCCTTCTTCACAACGCTGTCTGTGTGGGTGGACCAATTCAGTTTGTCCGTGATGTGTACACCGAGGAACTTAAAACTTTCCACCTTCTCCACTACTGTCCCGTCGATGTGGATAGGGGGGTGCTCCCTCTGCTGTTTCCTGAAGTCCACAATCATCTCCTTTGTTTTGTTGATGTTGAGTGTGAGGTTATTTTCCTGACACCACACTCCGAGGGCCCTCACCTCCTCCCTGTAGGCCGTCTCGTTGTTGTTGGTAATCAAGCCTACCACTGTAGTGTCGTCCGCAAACTTGATGATTGAGTTGGAGACGTGCATGGCCACGCAGTTGTGGGTGAACAGGGAGTACAGGAGAGGGCTCAGAACGCACTCTTGTGGGGCCCCAGTGTTGAGGATCAGCGGAGCGGAGATGTTGTTACCTACCCTCACCACCTGGGGGCGGCCCGTCAGGAAGTCCAGTACCCAGTTGCACAGGGCGGGGTCGAGACCCAGGGTCTCGAGCTTGATGACGAGTTTGGAGGGTACTATGGTGTTAAATGCTGAGCTGTAGTCGATGAACAGCATTCTCACATAGGTATTCCTCTTGTCCAGATGGGTTAGGGCAGTGTGCAGTGTGGTTGCGATTGCGTCGTCTGTGGACCTATTGGGTCGGTAAGCAAATTGGAGTGGGTCTAGGGTGTCAGGTAGGGTGGAGGTGATATGGTCCTTGACTAGTCTCTCAAAGCACTTCATGATGACGGAAGTGAGTGCTACGGGGCAGTAGTCGTTTAGCTCAGTTACCTTAGCTTTCTTGGGAACAGGAACAATGGTGGCCCTCTGGACTGGGATAAGGATTGATTGAATATGTCCGTAAACACACCAGCCAGCTGGTCTGCGCATGCTCTGAGGACGCGACTGGGGATGCCGTCTGGGCCTGCAGCCTTGCGAGGGTTAACACATTTAAATGTTTTACTCACGTCGGCTGCAGTGAAGGAGAGTCCGCAGGTTTTGGTAGCGGGCCGTGTCAGTGGCACTGTATTGTCCTCAAAGCGAGCAAAGAAGTTATTTAGTCTGTCTGGGAGCAAGACATCCTGGTCCGCGACGGGGCTGGTTTTCTTTTTGTAATCCGTGATTGACTGTAGACCCTGCCACATACCTCTTGTGTCTGAGCCGTTGAATTGCGACTCTACTTTGTCTCTATACTGACGCTTAGCTTGTTTGATTGCCTTTCGGAGGGAATTTTATTATTTATTTTTATTTCACCTTTATTTAACCAGGTAGGCTAGTTGAGAACAAGTTCTCATTTGCAACTGCGACCTGGCCAAGATAAAGCATAGCAGTGTGAACAGACAACACAGAGTTACACATGGAGTAAACAATAAACAAGTCAATAACATTTCATAATAACATCGGACGACATCCGATCCTCGTTTGCTAAGTCAAACGACACCGCTGGTTCTGCTCACACTGCCCTACCCTGTGCTTTGACCTCTTTCTCCCCTCTCTCTCCAGATGAAATCTCGCGTCTTGTGATGGCCGGCCGCCCAACAACCTGCCCGCTTGACCCTATCCCCTCCTCTCTTCTCCAGACCATTTCCGGAGACCTTCTCCCTTACCTCACCTCGCTCATCAACTCATCCTTGACCGCTGGCTACGTCCCTTCCGTCTTCAAGAGAGCGAGAGTTGCACCCCTTCTGAAAAAACCTACACTCGATCCCTCCGATGTCAACAACTACAGACCAGTATCCCTTCTTTCTTTTCTCTCCAAAACTCTTGAACGTGCCGTCCTTGGCCAGCTCTCCTGCTATCTCTCTCAGAATGACCTTCTTGATCCAAATCAGTCAGGTTTCAAGACTAGTCATTCAACTGAGACTGCTCTTCTCTGTGTCACGGAGGCGCTCCGCACTGCTAAAGCTAACTCTCTCTCCTCTGCTCTCATCCTTCTAGACCTATCGGCTGCCTTTGATACTGTGAACCATCAGATCCTCCTCTCCACCCTCTCCGAGCTGGGCATCTCCGGCGCGGCCCACGCTTGGATTGCGTCCTACCTGACAGGTCGCTCCTACCAGGTGGCGTGGCGAGAATCTGTCTCCGCACCACGTGCTCTCACCACTGGTGTCCCCCAGGGCTCTGTTCTAGGCCCTCTCCTATTCTCGCTATACACCAAGTCACTTGGCTCTGTCATATCCTCACATGGTCTCTCCTATCATTGCTATGCAGACGACACACAATTAATCTTCTCCTTTCCCCCCTCTGATAACCAGGTGGTGAATCGCATCTCTGCATGTCTGGCAGACATATCAGTGTGGATGACGGATCACCACCTCAAGCTGAACCTCGGCAAGACGGAGCTGCTCTTCCTCCCGGGGAAGGACTGCCCGTTCCATGATCTCGCCATCACGGTTGACAACTCCATTGTGTCCTCCTCCCAGAGTGCTAAGAACCTTGGCGTGATCCTGGACAACACCCTGTCGTTCTCAACTAACATCAAGGCGGTGACCCGTTCCTGTAGGTTCATGCTCTACAACATTCGCAGAGTACGACCCTGCCTCACGCAGGAAGCGGCGCAGGTCCTAATCCAGGCACTTGTCATCTCCCGTCTGGATTACTGCAACTCGCTGTTGGCTGGGCTCCCTGCCTGTGCCATTAAACCCCTACAACTCATCCAGAACGCCGCAGCCCGTCTGGTGTTCAACTTTCCCAAGTTCTCTCACGTCACCCCGCTCCTCCGCTCTCTCCACTGGCTTCCAGTTGAAGCTCGCATCCGCTACAAGACCATGGTGCTTGCCTACGGAGCTGTGAGGGGAACGGCACCTCCGTACCTTCAGGCTCTGATCAGGCCCTACACCCAAACAAGGGCACTGCGTTCATCCACCTCTGGCCTGCTCGCCTCCCTACCTCTGAGGAAGTACAGTTCCCGCTCAGCCCAGTCAAAACTGTTCGCTGCTCTGGCACCCCAATGGTGGAACAAACTCCCTCACGACGCCAGGTCAGCGGAGTCAATCACCACCTTCCGGAGACACCTGAAACCCCACCTCTTTAAGGAATACCTAGGATAGGATAAAGTAATCCTTCTAACCCCCCCCCCCCTTAAAAGAGTTAGATGCACTATTGTAAAGTGGTTGTTCCACTGGATATCATAAGGTGAATGCACCAATTTGTAAGTCGCTCTGGATAAGAGCGTCTGCTAAATGACTTAAATGT
Source organism: Salvelinus alpinus (assembly GCF_045679555.1). Lineage (NCBI taxonomy): Eukaryota > Metazoa > Chordata > Actinopteri > Salmoniformes > Salmonidae > Salvelinus > Salvelinus alpinus. The sequence goes on along the minus strand of NC_092092.1, from coordinate 86,804,669 downwards.
AAATGTAAATAACATGGTAGAAAAAAAAGAGAATCTATATACAATGTGTGCAAAAGGCATGAGGTAGGCAATAAATCGAATAATTACAATTTAGCAGATTAACACTGGAGTGATAAATCATCAGATGATCATGTGCAAGAAGAGATACTGGTGTGCAAAAGAGCAGAAAAGTAAATAAATAAAAGCAGTATGGGGGGTGAGGTAGGTAAATTGGGTGGGTAGTTTACAGATGGACTATGTACAGCTGCAGCGATCGGTTAGCTGCTCGGATAGCAGATTTTTAAAGTTGTTGAGGGAGATAAAAATACGACATCGCCGATGCACTTTCTAATGAACTCGCTCACTGAATCAGCGTATTCGTCAATGTTGTTGTTGGACGCAATACGGAACATATCCCAATCCACGTGATCGAAGCAGTCTTGAAGCGTGGAATCTGATTGGTCGGACCAGCGTTGAACAGACCTGAGCTCGAGAGCTTCTTGTTTTAGTTTCTGTCTGTAGGCTGGAAGCAACAAAATGGAGTCGTGGTCAGCTTCTCCGAAAGGAGGGCGGGGGAGGGCCTTATATGCGTCGCGGAAGTTAGAATAACAATGATCCAAGGTTTTACCAGCCCTGGTAGCACAATCGATATGCTGATAGAATTTAGGGAGTCTTGTTTTCTGATTAGCCTTGTTAAAATCCCCAGCTACAATGAATGCAGCCTCAGGATATGTGGTTTCCAGTTTACATAGAGTCAAATAAAGTTCGTTCAGGGCCATCGATGTGTCTGCTTGGGGGGGAATTTATACGGCTGTGATTATAATCGAAGAGAATTCCCTTGGTAGATAATGCGGTCGACATTTGATTGTGAGGAATTCTAAGTCAGGTGAACAGAAGGACTTGAGTTCCTGTATGTTGTTATGATCACACCACGTCTCGTTAATCATAAGGCATACCCCCCCCGCCCCTCTTCTTACCAGAAAGATGCTCGTTTCTGTCGGCACGATGCGTGAAGAAACCAGCTGGCTGCACCGACTCCGATAGCGTCTCTCGAGTGAGCCATGTTTCCGTGAAGCAAAGAACGTTACAGTCTCTGATGTCTCTCTGGAAGGCAAACCTTGCTCGGATTTCATCAATCTTGTTGTCAAGAGACTGGACATTGGCGAGTAGTATGCTAGGGAGTGGAGTGCGATGTGCCCGTCTCCGAAGCCTGACCAGAAGACCGCTTCGTTTGCCCCTTTTACGGCGACGTTGGTTAGGTTCGCCAGCTGGGATCAGATCCATTGTCCTGGGTGCAAGGCAAAACACAGGATCCGCTTCGGGAAAGTCATATTCCTGGTTGTAACGATGGTGAGTTGACGTTGCTCTTATATTCAGTAGTTCCTCCCGACTGTATGTAATAAAACCTAAGATTACCTGGGGTACCAATGTAAGAAATAATAGTTTCCTAGGAACGCGAAGCGAGGCGTCCATCTCTTCCGGCGCCAGAAGAGCTCTCTACTAGGTGGTTGAGAAGTCAACAGGAAATAACAGAGCTCTCTCTACCAGGCGGTTGAGAAGTCAACAGGAAATAACAGCTCTCTCTACCAGGCGGTTGAAAAGTCAACAGGAAATAACAGATCTCTCTACCAGGCGGTTGAGAAGTCTAAAGAGGGTCATACCAGCAATGCCATATTAGGATGTCAATTTGCATACCATTTTACTAATTTCAACAATATAGTTTTTAAATACTTTAGATCTGCTATGGGTCAAATAAGGACTGATGTCAAATAAGGACTGATGTCAAATAAGGACTGATGTCACATAAGGACTGATGTCAAATAACGACTGATGTCAAATAACGACTGATGTCAAATAAGGACGGATGTCAAATAACGACTGATGTCAAATAAGGACTGATGTCAAATAAGGACTGATGTCAAATAACGACTGATGTCAAATAAGGACTGATGTCAAATAAGGACTGATGTCAAATAACGACTGATGTCACATAAGGACTGATGTCACATAACGACTGATGTCAAATAACGACTGATGTCAAATAAGGACTGATGTCACATAACGACTGATGTCAAATAACGACTGATGTTAATAAAATATGGTCATCTTATATGTCTAAACATGAATATTCAATTACATTAAAATGTGTGTTTTCAAGTGGTGTCTAGTGCAATGTCCCTCAAAATGGTTTTCTTAAATTTGAAATGATCCAGGTTTCCCAGGTGATTTGATTTATTAGGATCCCCATTAGCCAATGCCAATGGTGACAGCGAGTCTTACTAGGGTCTTACACATAACGAAAAAGTACAGTACAGTACAGACTAAATAATGTATGATTTACATATAGTGTATGCATCTATCAGTTACACATTTATTTGTATTTAACCTTTATTTAACTAGGCAAGTCAGTCGACAGCCAAACCAGGATGACGCTGGGCCAATTGTGCGCCGCCCTATGGGACTCCCAATCACAGCTGGATGTGATACAGCCTGGATTTGAACTGAGATGCAGTGGCTTAGACCGCCGTGCCACTCGGGAGCCACATACATGTCAGTACATACACACAACAAGTAGGTCACATGGAGGAGAGGCGTTGTGCCATGAGGGAAAGGGAAAGGGGGATACCTTGTCAGTTGTACAACTGAATGCATTCAACTGAAATTAGTTGTTGCTTTATTCGTTTTTGAAACCAGGTATGCTGTTCACTATATAAGATGGAAGGGAGTCCCATGTACTCATGGCTCTGTATAATACTGTGAAAGGACCCCTGGTGGCATGTCTGGTGGGGTAAGTGTGTGTGTCAGAGCTGTGTGGAAGTTGACTATGCAAACCATTTTGAATTTCCTTCACATGAATGTTTCTTATACAAAGAAGAAGAGACGCAGGCAGTCATCCTCGACTCTTAGCCAAGAGAGACTGGCATGCACGGTGTTGATACAATATAGCCCTCTGATTACCATGAAGAGCAAGACGTGCGGCTCTGTTCTGGGCCATTTGCAGCTTAACTAGGTCTTTCCTTGCAGCACTTGACCATATGACTGGACAATAATCAAGATTAGACAAAACTAGAGCCTGCAGGACTTGCTTTGTGGAGTGTGGTGTCAAAAAAGCAAAGCATATCTTTATTACGGCCAGACCTCTCCCCATCTGTACAACCATTTAAACTATATGTTTTGACCATGACGGTTTACAATCTAAGGTAATATCAAGTAATTTAGTCTTCTCAACTTGTTCAACAGCCATTCATTACCAGATTCAGCTGAGGTCAAATAGCTCTTAGTTTTAGAGATGTTCAGGACCAGTTCATTCCAAAACAGACTGTAACTCTTTGTTAAGGGTTTCAGTGACTTCATCTGTGGTTGCTGATGGTTGAATTACCAGTATACATGGACACACATGCTTTGTTTAATGCCAAAGGCAGGTCATTGGTAAAAATAGAAAAGAGTAGAGGGCCTAGAGAGCTGCTCTGCGGTACACCACACTTTACATGTTTGACATTAGAGAAGCTTCCATGAATGAAAACCCTCTGTTCTATTAGATAGATGGCTCTCAATCCACGATATGGCAGAGGTTGAAAACCCATAACACACGTTTTCTCAACAACAGGTTATGGTCAATAATAACAAAGGTTGCAATGAAATCTAACAGTACAGCTGTTAGAACAACAACAACAGCTCCTACAACCTTCCTATTATCAATTTTCTTTCAAGAACAATGGCTAACCGTTTTGTGGGCTGCGTTTAAGCTCTCAAGAAAACCCTGCTAGCTTGATAGGCAGCTAGCTGGCAGCTAGTCTAGCTACTATGCCACGCAGCTCCTCAGACCTGGTCGGCAGGATCACTGGACAGATAGTAGCTGTCCCAGCAACTGATGCCAACCTGGATCCAAACTCAAAAGGTAGCTAGCTAGTAACCAAACTTTTTCAAAAGACTTTCAAAACTTTCCAGAACAACAAACTTTCCAAAGCAACAAACCGAGTTCTCCCTCATCCCACATTCCGTGTCCAACAGCATTAACTTTTGAGATAATATAAAGTTCCATCTTTTATTACAATTATAGTCATTATTGTATAGGTGACCTTATTAAGTCCTTATTGTATAGGTGACCTTAAGTCTGAATATTTACTAATTGACCCCATTGGTCAGGAAATGTGGTTTAACCAATTGATGTGTTCTAATATAGTATGTTGTCGACAATTAAATAATAATTTTCACCAAAAATAAGTATATAAAAAAATGAAAGTACCTTATTCTTAGTCTACCTTGTTTGAGCACAGATTATGTTTTATCTAGCTTTTTAGCCTTTTAAATTTTAACTATTTATTTTAATATTCCTACTCTTCAAGGTCTCTACTAACAGGAATGGTTTTGCTAGCACAGACTGGAATATGTTCCGGGATTCTTCAAATGGCATTGAGGAGCACATCACATCAAACACTGGCTTCATCAATAAGTGCATCGACAACTTTGCACACAGTGACTGTACGTATATACCCCAACCAGAAGCCATGGATTACAGGCAACATTCGCACTGAGCTAAAGGGTAGAGCTGCCGCTTTCAAGGAGCGGGACTCTAACCTGGAAGATTATAAGAAATCCCGCTATGCCCACCGACAAACCATCAAACAGACAAAGTGTCAATACAGAACTAAGATCGAATCGTACTACACCGGCTCCTACTCTCGTTGGATGTGGCAGGGCTTGCAAACCATTACAGACTACAAAGGGAAGCACAGACGAGAGCTGCCCAGTGACACGAGCCTACCAGACGAGCTAAATAACTTCTATGCTCGCTTCGAGGCAAGTAACACTGAAACATGCATGAGAGCATCAGCTGTTCCGGATGACTGTGTGATCCTGCTCACCGCAGCCGATGTGAGTAAGACCTTTCTCTTTTTCTCTTCTTAAGATTAGGGGGCGATATTTTCGTTTTTGGCTAAAAAACGTACCCATTTGAAACTGCCTATTTCTCAGCCCTCGAAACTAGAATATGGATATGGCCAGATGGATTACCAGGACGTGTACTCCGAGAATGCGCTGACCAACTGGGAAGTGTCTTCACTGACTGAGTCTGTAATACCAACATGCTTCAAGTAGACCATCATAGTATTCTTTGGCACAGGGACTAAGGTACCCTGCCTAAATGACTACCGACCCATAGCCATGAAATGCTTTGAAAGGCTGGTCATGGCTCACATCAACACCATTATCCCAGAAACCCTAGACTCGCCCCAACAGATCCACAGATTATGCATTCTCTATTGCGCTCCACACTGCCCTTTCACACCTGAGAATGCTATTAATTGACTACAGCTCAGCGTTCAAAACCATAGTGCCCTCAAAGCTCATCACTAAGCTAAGGACCCTGGGACTAAACACCTCCCTCTGCAACTGGATCCTGGACTTCCTGACGGACCGCCCCCCCAGGTGGTAAGGGTAGGGAACAACACGTCCGCCACGCTGATCCTCAACACGGGGGCCCCTCAGGGGTGCGTGCTCAGTCCCCTCCTGTACTCCCTGTTCACTCATGACTGTATGGCCAAGCACGACTCCAACACCCTCATTAAGTTTGCCAATGACACAATAGTGGTAGGACTGATCACCGACAATGATGAGACAGCCTATAGGGAGGAGGTCAGAGACCTGACCATGTGGTGCAAGGACAACTACCTCTCCCTCAACGTGATCAAGACAAAGGAGATGATTTTGGACTACAGGAAGAAGTTCATAGTTATATAAAAACAATTGAGTTTACATTGACGCGTTAGATTCACTAGTTGCAAAAACATCAAGTGACTTTGCATAGCCACATCGTTTCAACAGAAATACTCATCATAAATATAGATGACAATACAAGTTATACACATGGAATTATAGATATACCTCTCCTTAATGCAACCGCTGTGTCAGATTTCAAAAGAACTTTACGGAAAAATAAACCATGCAATAATCTGAGACGGAGCTCAGAACAATAGCCAAATTAGCCGCCATGTTGGACTCAACAGAAACCAGAAAATACATGCTAAATGTTTCCTTACCTTTGATGAATTCATCAGAATGCAGTCCTAGGAATCCCAGGTCCACAATAAATGCTTGATTTGTTCGTTAATGTCTGTTATTTATGTCAAATTAGCTACTTTGGTTCGCGCCTTCGGTAAACAATTCCAAAGTCAGAAAGCGCCTCCACTATAACGTGACGAAATGTCCAAAAGTTCCGTAACAGTCAGTAGAAACATGTCAAACGATGTATTGAATCAATCTTTAGAATGTTGTTAACATACATCTTGAATAACGTTCCAACCGGAAAATTAAATTGACTTCAGAAGAGCGGTGGAACGGAGGTCCTCCTCATGTGAAGGCGCATGGTGAATGCGTGATCAGCTCGTGGAAGTGATTACTCATTCCTGTCTCCTTCGGCCCCCCTTCACATTAGAGTCATCAGACAAAGTTCTATTGACTGCTGACATCTAGTGGAAGCCGTAGGAAGAGAAAATTCATCAATATCTCTCTGTGATTTCAATGAGAGCTTGGTTGAAAATTGGCACCCCCAGAAAAAATACAAACAGGAAGTGGAACTTCTCAGGTTTTTGCCTGCCATGTGAGTTCTGTTATAATCACAGACATAATTCAAACAGTTTTAGAAACTTCATAGTGTTTTCTATCCAATATGAATAATAATATGCATATATTAGCAACTGGGAATGAGGAGCAGGCTGTTTAATATGGGCACCTCTGTGCACCTTTCATCCAAGCTACTCAATACTGTCCCTTCAGCCATAAGAAGTTAAGTCACGTTCATTGAAAGGATCGGACCAAGGTGCAGCATGCATAGAGTTCCACATTCTTTATTAGTGAAACTTACAACAAAAACAACAAAGAATATAAAAAATGTTGCACAAGGCAACTATACAAAAACAAGATCCCACAACACAAATGAGGAAAATGGCTACCTAAATATGATCCCCAATCAGAGACAACGATAAACAGCTGTCTCTGAATGGGGCCCATATCAGGCCACCATAGACATACAAAAACCCCTAGACATACCAAAACCCCTAGACATACAAAAAACCCTAGACATACCAAAACCCCATGACATACAAAAACCCCTAGACATACAAAACCCCCTAGACATACCAAAACCCCTAGACATACCAAAACCCCTAGACATACCAAAACCTCTAGACATACAAAAAACCCTAGACATACCAAAACCCCTAGACATACCAAAACCCCTAGACATACCAAAACCCCTAGACATACAAAAACTCTAGACATACAAAAACTAGCGTACCCTAGTCACACCAAAATATATAAAAAAACAGAGATATCTAAGGTCATGGCGTGACAGCTTGTAAGGAAGCATTTCACTGTTGTATTCAGCGCATGTGACAAATACAATTTGATTTGATTTGATTAATCCCTCAACAACTGAAAAGCCTTTTATGTGATTTAGAGTTTTCTTGCCCTCTGAGTGGGCTTAGAGTGCCACAATACTGAACTGCAGCAACCCAAAAGGATACCAATTATGTCAATTGCAGCAGGAGGGCTGGGGGAGTTGACCAATCAGTTCAACTGAAGATTATTTTCATATCCACTTCTTTTGTCAAACCTCTACCAGACGGTTGAGAATGGGGTTAAAGCACTGGTCACATCACGATCCACTGGTTGATCTTCAAGGCCTTCCTAGTCCATCACGACCCACTGGTTGATCTCCAAGGCCTTCCTAGTCCATCACGACCCACTGGTTGATCTCCAAGGCATTCCTAGTCCATCACGACCCACTGGTTGATCTCCAAGGCCTTCCTAGTCCATCACGACCCACTGGTTGATCTTCAAGGCCTTCCTAGTCCATCACGATCCACTGGTTGATCTCCAAGGCCTTCCTAGTCCATCACGACCCACTGGTTGATCTCCAAGGCCTTCCTAGTCCATCACGACCCACTGGTTGATCTCCAAGGCCTTCCTAGTCCATCACGACCCACTGGTTGATCTCCAAGGCCTTCCTAGTCCATCACGACCCACTGGTTGATCTCCAAGGCCTTCCTAGTCCATCACGACCCACTGGTTGATCTCCAAGGCATTCCTAGTCCATCACGACCCACTGGTTGATCTCCAAAGCCTTCCTAGTCCATCACGACCCACTGGTTGATCTCCAAGGCCTTCCTAGTCCATCACGACCCACTGGTTGATCTCCAAGGCCTTCCTAGTCCATCACGATCCACTGGTTGATCTCCAAGGCCTTCCTAGTCCATCACGACCCACTGGTTGATCTCCAAGGCCTTCCTAGTCCATCACGACCCACTGGTTGATCTCCAAGGCATTCCTAGTCCATCACGACCCACTGGTTGATCTCCAAGGCCTTCCTAGTCCATCACGACCCACTGGTTGATCTCCAAGGCATTCCTAGTCCATCACGACCCACTGGTTGATCTCCAAGGCCTTCCTAGTCCATCACGACCCACTGGTTGATCTCCAAGGCCTTCCTAGTCCATCACGACCCACTGGTTGATCTCCAAGGCCTTCCTAGTCCATCACGACCCACTGGTTGATCTCCAAGGCCTTCCTAGTCCATCACGACCCACTGATTGATCTCCAAGGCCTTCCTAGTCCATCACGACCCACTGGTTGATCTCCAAGGCATTCCTAGTCCATCACGACCCACTGGTTGATCTCCAAGGCCTTCCTAGTCCATCACGACCCACTGGTTGATCTCCAAGGCCTTCCTAGTCCATCACGACCCACTGGTTGATCTCCAAGGCATTCCTAGTCCATCACGACCCACTGGTTGATCTCCAAGGCCTTCCTAGTCCATCACGACCCACTGGTTGATCTCCAAGGCCTTCCTAGTCCATCACGACCCACTGGTTGATCTCCAAGGCCTTCCTAGTCCATCACGACCCACTGGTTGATCTCCAAGGCCTTCCTAGTCCATCACGATCCACTGGTTGATCTCCAAGGCCTTCCTAGTCCATCACGACCCACTGGTTGATCTCCAAGGCCTTCCTAGTCCATCACGACCCACTGGTTGATCTCCAAGGCATTCCTAGTCCATCACGACCCACTGGTTGATCTCCAAGGCCTTCCTAGTCCATCACGACCCACTGGTTGATCTCCAAGGCCTTCCTAGTCCATCACGACCCACTGGTTGATCTCCAAGGCATTCCTAGTCCATCACGACCCACTGGTTGATCTCCAAGGCCTTCCTAGTCCATCACGACCCACTGGTTGATCTCCAAGGCCTTCCTAGTCCATCACGACCCACTGGTTGATCTCCAAGGCCTTCCTAGTCCATCACGATCCACTGGTCGATCACCAAACATTTCAGTAAAAAAAATAAAACGATAAAGCCTTGCGTTCGTATTTTTTATTTGTCTCGGGCTGGTGGCGGTAGGTGCACCCGATTCAGCTGCCCTGCTGGCCGAATAGGCAAACTGTTCCCATTTTGAACCATTTCAAGTGTCTGGAGGTACAAATTCTGCCTTCCCTGTGGGCCCGGAGAGCAAATCAAGTGCACTATAGGCCTACCGCTGGCCAATCAGATGGCTCAGATTATTGTGTCTGCTGTAACCTAGCAGGCTTAAAAGAAAGCTACAGCCAATTTGATACTGTGAGATTTGTAAAACAAAAAACTTGTAAAACAATGATTAGAGACTGTCCACAAATACAGAAAATATTTTACAATGCATCTGAAAAGTATTCAGACCCCTTGACTTTTATACATTTTGTTACGTTGCAGCCTTATTCTAAAATATATGTTTTTAAATCCTCGTCAATCTACAGTGGGGAGAACAAGTATTTGATACACTGCCGATTTTGCAGGTTTTCCTACTTACAAAGCATGTAGAGGTCTGTAATTTTTATCATAGGTACACTTCAACTGTGAGAGAAGGAATCTAAAACAAAAATCCAGAAAATCACATTGTATGATTTTTAAGTAATTAATTTGCATTTTATTGCATGACATAAGTATTTGATACATCAGAAAAGCAGAACTGAATATTTGGTACAGAAACCTTAGTTTGCAATTACAGAGATCATACGTTTCCTGTAGTTCTTGACCAGGTTTGCACACACTGCAGCAGGGATTTTGGCCCACTCCTCCATACAGACCTTCTCCAGATCCTTCAGGTTTCGGGGCTGTCGCTGGGCAATACGGACTTTCGGCTCCCTCCAAAGATTTTCTATTGGGTTCAGGTCTGGAGACTGGCTAGGCCACTCCAGGACCTTGAGATGCTTCTTACGGAGCCACTCCTTAGTTGCCCTGGCTGTGTGTTTCGGGTCGTTGTCATGCTGGAAGACCCAGCCACGACCCATCTTCAATGCTCTTACTGAGGGAAGGAGGTTGTTGGTCAAGATCTCGCGATACATGGCCCCATCCATCCTCCCCTCAATACGGTGCAGTCGTCCTGTCCCCTTTGCAGAAAAGCATCCCCAAAGAATGATGTTTCCACCTCCATGCTTCACGGTTGGGATGGTGTTCTTGGGGTTGTACTCATCCTTCTATTCCTCCAAACACGGCGAGTGGAGTTTAGAGCAAAAAGCTCTATTTTTGTCTCATCAGACCACATGACCTTCTCCCATTCCTCCTCTGGATCATCCAGATGGTCATTGGCAAACTTCAGACGGGCCTGGACATGCGCTGGCTTGAGCAGGGGGACCTTGCGTGCGCTGCAGGATTTTAATCCATGACGGCGTAGTGTGTTACTAATGGTTTTCTTTGAGACTGTGGTCCCAGCTCTCTTCAGGTCATTGACCAGGTCCTGCCGTGTAGTTCTGGGCTGATCCCTCACATTCCTCATGATCATTGATGCCCCACGAGGTGAGATCTTGCATGGAGCCCCAGACCGAGGGTGATTGACCGTCATCTTGAACTTCTTCCATTTTCTAATAATTGTGCCAACAGTTGTTGCCTTCTCACCAAGCTGCTTGGCTATTGTCCTGTAGGCCATCCCAGCCTTGTACAGGTCTACAATTTATCCCTGATGTCCTTACACAGCTCTCTGGTCTTGGCCATTGTGGAGAGGTTGGAGTCTGTTTGATTGAGTGTGTGGACAGGTGTCTTTTATACAGGTAACGAGTTCAAACAGGTGCAGTTAATACAGGTAATGAGTGGAGAACAGGAGGGCTTCTTAAAGAAAAACTAACAGGTCTGTGAGAGCCGGAATTCTTACTGGTTGGTAGGTGATCAAATACTTATGTCATGCAATAAAATGCAAATTAATTACTTAAAAATCATACAATGTGATTTTCTGGATTTTTGTTTTAGATTCCGTCTCTCACAGTTGAAGTGTACCTATGATAAAAATGACAGACCTCTACATGCTTTGTAAGTAGGAAAACCTGCAAAATCGGCAGTGTATCAAATACTTGTTCTCCCCACTGTATATACAATACCCCATGAAGTGAAAACAGGTTTTTAGACATTTTTGCAAAAGTATTAAAAATAAAAAACAGAAATACCTTATTTATATAAGTATTCAGACCCTTTGCTATGAGACTCAACATTGAGCTCAGGTGCATCCTGTTTCCATTGATCATCCTTGAGATGTTTCTGCAACTTGATTGGAATCACCTGTGGTAAATTTAATTGATTGGAAAGGCTGTCTATATAAGGTCCCACGGTTGAACGTGCATGTCAGAGCAAAAAACCAAGCCATGAGGTCGAAGGAATTGTCCGTAGAGCTCCGAGTTAGGATTGTGTTGTGGCACAGATCTGGGGAAGGGTACCAAAAAATGGTCAGGAAGGTGATCAAGAACCCAATGGCCACTCTAACAGAGACCCAGATTTCCTCTGTAGAGATGGGAGAACCTTCCAGAAGGACAATCATCTCGGCCACACTCCACCAATCAGGCATATATGGTAAAGCGGTCAGACGGGAGCCACTCCTCAGTAAAAGGCACATGAAGGATTCTCAGAAACAAGATTCTCTGGTCTGATGAAACCAAGATTGAACACTTTGGCCTGAATGCCAAGCGTCACGTCTAGAGGAACCCTCCCTACGGTGAAGCATGGTGGTGGCAGTATCATGCTGTGGGGATGTTTTTCAGCGAAAGGGACTGGGAGACTAGTCAGGAACGAGGAAAAGATGAACGGAGCAAAGTACAGAGAGATACTTGAGGAAAACCTGCTCCAGAGCGCTCAGGACCTCAGACTGGGGCGAAGATTCACCTTCCAACAGGACAGCAACCCTAAGCACACAGCCAAGACAACTCAAAAGTGGCTTCGGGACAAGCCCGGACTTGAACCAGATCTAACATCTCTGGAGAGACCTGAAAATAGCTGCGCAGTGACGCTCCCCATCCAACCTGACAGAGCTTTAGAGGATATGCAGAGAATAATGGGAGAAACTCCCCAAATACAGGTGTGCCAAGCTTGTACCGTCATACCCAGACTCAAGGCTGTAATCGTTGTCAAACGTGCTTCAACAAAGTACTGAGTAAAGGGTCTGAATCTTTATGTAAATGTAAAATTTCAGTTGTTGCTCTGCAGCAGTAATGTATGAGTAGGAAAGTGTATCTATAGGCGTCGTTATTATTAGCGTCTTGGGTCTTTTTTAATATTGAGGAATATTTCATTTTCTCTGTTCATAGGAGTAACAACATGAATTGGTGCAAGAGGCAGAAATAATGCGGTGCAACTCCCGTTTTGCCATCAGCTGGAAGACGGTGTCCCTTTTTGGCCAGTGTCATCAGAGGAAAGGAGAGCGGAGGGATGTTGAGAGACGGACCCTCAGTCTACTGACCATCAGATGCACCAGCAGCCCAGTAAAATAAAATAAAAATATTTAAATGTATGCTCACTCAGCTGTGCCTCACAAGTAATACAGCAATGGATCTATTACCGGTGTGATCATATAGTCTACGTCAAATTAGTGGTTTGTGGAGCTAGACCTGAGGGATGTGTACTTCCATGTTCCTGTTCACCCAGCTCATTGGCAGTACCTCCGATTCACCTTCGTACGGACGGCTTACGAATTCTTGGTTCTTCCCTTCGGCCTCTCCTTGGCACCCCGCACTTTCACAAAGTGCATAGGTGCTGTCCTGGCACCTCTCACGTCCCGAGGATTGTTGATCCTCAATTATCTGTACAATTGTCTGATTTGTCCCACGACCAGGACCCAGGTCCAGTCAGACAGAGACATGCTCCTGACCCACAACGGTGGGCTGGTGCATTACTGTAAATTACAAGAATAATCATCTGATGCCAACCCAGAGGGTGGCCTTCATTGGCATGGAACTGGACTCAGTCCTGATGAGAGCACACCTGCCCACCAGAAGGGTTCAGGTGATCTTATCTTGCATCGACCACTTTCGGCAGGGGTGGGTGGTATCCGCACTGACCTGCCAATGACTGTTGGGCTTGCTGACTGCGGCCTCGTTGCTGATTCCCTTGGGCCTGCTCCGTCTCCTCTTCAACGGTGGTTCAACTCCCACCAGCTGCACCCAAAGCACCACCGTCACCACCAGCTGCGTACAGGGCCTCAGGGTATTGTTGAGGTGGCGCTGTCACTCCTTTCTCTCAGGTGGGGTGGAGATGCTGAGGATGTGCCGCTGGGAGCTGGTCAGCACAGACACCTCTCAGATCGGCTGAGGGGTGTGACCAAGGGCAGGTTGGCCAGCAGCTGTTGGCTACCCCCTTGGAGTGGCAGGCACATCAATACACTAGAGCTCCCAGCTTTACTGCTGGTCCTGCGGTCTTTCTTCCACATCTGAAGAGAAGACATGTCCTAGTGAGATAACACCACAGTGGTGGCTTACATCAACCATCAGCGTGGACTGACCGCCTCAATCTTATAGCCCTCTGGGCTCAGGGCTGTCTAGCGTCTCTACGCGCAGTGCACGTACCTGGCATCCTGAATGTGGCATCGGATATGCTCTCGAGGGAGGGTCTGCCACCTTGGAACTGGAGCCTACATCCCCAGGTGGTGCAGCACCTGTGGGACAATTTCAGGAGGGTGCAGTTGGACCTGTTTGCCTCCCTGGACAATGCACACTGCCCCCTGTGGTCCATGTCGGAGCCACCAGGGCCTCTGGGCTTGGTTGCTCTGGCTCACGATTGGCCAGGGCTGGAGCTTTATGCATTCCCCCCTTTTCCCCTGATGCAGGGCAGAACCAGGATGGCAGAGCATCGTATGCTTCTGGTGGCCCCATACTGGCCCAGATGACCCTGGTTCAGCCTTCTCCTGTCCCTGTTGTCTGGGACATCTTTGCAACTTCCCCTGAGACTGGACTTGCTGTCTCAGGCTGGGGGAACTCTGTGGCATCCGAGGCCGATCCGCCTCAGTCTGTGGGCTTGGCCACTGAACGACACCAATGATCCATGTTAGGACTACAGGAGGGTGTAATTAACACCATGCAGAGCACAAGGGCACCGGCTACAACCACGGCATACCAGTTGCTCTGGCGGTTGTTCTGCTTGGTGCTCTGGTATTGAGGTTGTGCCCGAGTCATGCGGGGTGCAGTATGTACTCCATTACCTGCAGTCTCGCTTGGATGAGGGCTTGGCATCCTCTACACTGAGAGGGTATTTGGCCGCTATATCTGCCTGCTAGGCCAGAGGGGCGCCATCCCATGGTCTCCAGGTTTATGAAGGGGGTTCGTCGCCTGCGTCCAGCTAAGACCCGCTCAATGGCGAGCTGGGATCTGGATGTGGTCTTGGCAGCTTTGGCAAAGCCGCCTTTCGTTGGAGTCTTTGGCAAAGCCGCCTTTCATTGGAGTCTTTGGCAAAGCCGCCTTTCGTTGGAGTCTGCCTCGCTGAAACCCCTCTCTATGAAGGTGGCTTTCTTGAAGAGGGTGGGTGAGCTCCATCCTCTTTCGGTAAGTTCTGAGTGCTGCCAGGTGGACCCCGGGGGGAGGAATATATCTCTCCGCCCCAACCCTTCATTTCCCCCCAACCCTTCATTTCTCCCCAACCCTTCATTTCCCCCCAACCCTTCATTTCTCCCCAACCCTTAATTTCCCCCCAACCCTTAATTTCTCCCCAACCCTTCATTTCTCCCCAACCCTTCATTTCTCCCCAACCCTTCATTTCCTCCCAACCCTTTCAACCCTTCATTTCCCCCCAACCCTTCATTTCTCCCCAACCCTTCATTTCTCCCCAACCCTTCATTTCTCCCCAACCCTTCATTTCCCCCCAACCCTTCATTTCCCCCCAACCCTTCATTTCTCCCCAACCCTTCATTTCTCCCCAACCCTTCATTTCCCCCCAACCCTTCATTTCTCCCCAACCCTTCATTTCCCCCCAACTCTTCATTTCCCCCCAACCCTTCATTTCTCCCCAACCCTTCATTTCTCCCCAACCCTTCATTTCCCCCCAACTCTTCATTTCTCCCCAACCCTTCATTTCTCCCCAACCCTTCATTTCTCCCCAACCCTTCATTTCTCCCCAACCCTTCATTTCTCCCCAACCCTTAATTTCTCCCCAACCCTTAATTTCTCCCCAACCCTTAATTTCCCCCCAACTCTTAATTTCTCCCCAACCCTTCATTTCTCCCCAACCCTTCATTTCCCCCCAACCCTTCATTTCCCCCCAACCCTTCATTTCTCCCCAACCCTTCATTTCTCCCCAACCCTTCATTTCTTCTGACGGCATGTGAACATCCCTTTTATCCTGTCTACTTACGACCCCCCGGCGGGGGAGGGGGAGTCTGGGCCTCCCTCTGGCATGCTGTGCCCTGTGAGGGCACTGGCTGCCTATGTGGAGCGGACACGGTCAGTGAGAACAACAGACCAGGTCTTTGCCTGTTATGGTGAGAGAGTCCTGGGGGCTGGGCTATCAAAGCAGAGGCTCTCTCACTGGATCGTGGACAAGATTACGACAGCATACCGCCTGGCTGGCAGGCCAGTGCTGGGATCTGTGGTGGAA
The DNA here is from genome assembly GCF_045679555.1 of Salvelinus alpinus. NCBI lineage: Eukaryota > Metazoa > Chordata > Actinopteri > Salmoniformes > Salmonidae > Salvelinus > Salvelinus alpinus. The sequence goes on along the minus strand of NC_092092.1, from coordinate 86,788,822 downwards.
CATTCAACACGAGGTGTGGCTGCGTCCTGGGCTCCTGAGAGGACTGCCCCCCACTGAGGTGTGGCTGCGTCCTGGGCTCTACTGAGAGGACTGCCCCCCCACTGAGGTGTGGCTGCGTCCTGGGCTCCTGAGAGGACTGCCCCTCGCTGATATCGTTGCTGCGGCCAGCTGGGCTTCCTCTTGCACCTTTGTTAGGTATCAGGTAAATGTGGCACCTCCCTCTGTGGTTGGTTCAGCGGTCCTGGGCATCGCCTCCCCTTCTGGGGAATGTGCCGGGACCCCCTTCCACATTGACGGCCCCTGCGTCTCAGTCCCGCGCTGGGACTTCACCGCTGGCTGACCAGGTCCCTGTAGCACCAACTAATCTGGTACGGGTAAACCAATATATTGGAGTGATCCAATATAGTGAAACATAATGAAGGTTACGTATGTAACCATGGTTATGTGAGCTATATGGATCACTACAATCCTCTACGGTGCTAGAGGAGCCTCCAAAATGATGTAGAGAACGTGTGTCGCGGCCATGGGGTCTATATATAGGGGCGGACCCTAACCGTGACACAGGGGTACACGGGAGTAAAACTGTAAATCCTCACCTCGGACGTATCCCTCCGCCGCGGAGTGATACCAATATATTGGAGTGATCCATATAGCTCACATTGTAACGGTTTTCTTCCAGGGGTGAAGGAGAGGACCAAAGTGCAGCGCGGCTAGTGTTAAACATGTTTAATAAAGAACAAGTGAAACACTACAAACAACAATACAAAATAACAAATGTGCAAAAACCGAGACAGACCTATCTGGTGCAGACAATCACAGAGACAGGAAACAAACACCCACAAAATCCCAACACAAAACAAGCCTCCTATATATGATTCTCAATCAGGGACAACGATTACCATCTGCCTCTGATTGAGAACCATATTAGGCTGGACATAGAAACAGACAAACTAGACACACAACATAGAATTCCCACCCAGCTCACGTCCTGACCAACACTAAACAAGCAAAACACATAATAACTCTGGTCAGGACGTTACACACATAACCTTGGTTACATACGCAACCTTTGTTTTATATCACTAAATAATGATGACCAACACAGATTAAATTGGATTTATATCACTAAATAATGATGACCAACACAGATTAAACTGGATTTATATCACTAAATAATGATGACCAACACAGATTAAACTGGATTTATATCACTAAATAATGATGACCAACACAGATTAAACTGGATTTATATCACTAAATAATGATGACCAATACAGATGAAACTGCAGTACCTGATGTAAATCCCACAGTGCATTGCTGCTATTAATGCCTTAGTGAAGTAATGGTGACTAAGCTCCTTGGTTGCTAAGAGATGGCTGACTGAAGAGGGGTCAGAGTCCAGCTGTAATTACCATGAACACGTTGAGGAAGTCTGCTTCACACCGAGCCACCTGTCTCTGAGAACCTCGTCTGACCAGGTAAACACTCACAACTATTATAAGTATGTTTTTTTACACACGTGGTGATTACGTACTGTATCTTGTTGGAGTGGCGGTGTTTGTAGGTTATAGGACTCTGTTGTGTTGATACAGTATCTGTTATCTAGTAGCTAGCGACGTAACCCTTGACGAGAGTGAAACATGGTTATGTATTGTGTGTGTGTGTGTGTGTGTGTGTGTGTGTGTGTGTGTGTGTGTGTGTGTGTGTGTGTGTGTGTGTGTGTGTGTGTGTGTGTGTGTGTGTGTGTGTGTGTGTGTGTGTGTGTGTGTGTGTGTGTGTGTGTGTGTGTGTGTGTGTGTGAAACAGACATGATGTTCGGCCGCCTGCTGCTTGCCTGTGTGATGTTAACCCCGGCGGATCCAGTTCAGGTCAGGCTCTGCTAATATCATTCATACTAGATATATGACCTGGATTACTATAATTCATACTAGATATATGACCTGGATTACTACCATTCATACTAGATATAGGACCTGGATTACTACCATTCATACTAGACATATGACCTGGATTACTACCATTCATACTAGATATATGACCTGGATTACTACCATTCATACTAGATATATGACCTGGATTACTACCATTCATACTAGATATAGGACCTGGATTACTACCATTCATACTAGATATATGACCTGGATTACTACCATTCATACTAGATTACTGTAATGTCTACTAGATGTGCCATGATATAGGACCTGGATTACTGTAATGTCTACTAGATGTGCCATGATATAGGAGTTATTGAGTGCTGTTCTGCTGTCGGTGTTTTATTAACTGATGTGACACTGACCTCTTTACTCTTTAACTACCCTGTTAACCTATAAACTGTTGTTTACCTCTCTCTCTCTCTCTCTCTCTCTCTCTCTCTCTCTCTCTCTCTCTCTCTCTCTCTCTCTCTCTCTCTCTCTCTCTTTCTCTCTTTCTTTCTTTCTTTCTTTCTCTTTCAGGCTACCTACAGACTTTTTCAGGTTCCAGAAGAAGCACATTTTGCAGAGACGTTTGACTCAGATCCTCTAGACAGGTGACATGATCTGTTTAAATCTGTATTCTACATTCACCATATAGTAGTTAGTCATAGTAATATATTAGTAATGTAATATTAGTTAGTAATAGTAGTTTCTTAGTAATAGTAGTTAGTAATAGTAGTTTCTTAGTAATAGTAGTTAGTAAAAGTAATATCTTAGTAATAGTAGTTAGTAATTAGTTAGTAATATTATTGTCTTAGTAATAGTAGTTAATAATAATAATATCTTGGTAAAAGTAGTTAGTAATAGTAGTTAGTAATAGTAATATATTAGTAATATATTAGTAATAGTAGTTAGTAATAGTACTATCTTAGTAATAGTAGTTAGTAATAGTAATATATTAGTAATATTAGTTAGTAATAGTAGTGTCTTAGTAATAGTAGTTAGTAATAGTAATGTCTTAGTAATAGTAGTTAGTAATAGTAATATATTAGTAATAGTAGTTAGTAATAGTAATGTCTTATTAATAGTAATATATTAGTAATAGTAGTTAGTAATAGTAATATATTAGTAATAGTAGTTAGTAATAGTAATATATTAGTAATAGTAGTTAGTAATAGTAATATATTAGTAATAGTAGTTAGTAATAGTAATGTCTTAGTAATAGTAGTTAGTAATGTCTTAGTAATAGTAATATATTAGTAATAGTAATATATTAGTAATAGTAGTTAGTAATAGTAATATATTAGTAATAGTAGTTAGTAATAGTAATATATTAGTAATAGTAGTTAGTAATAGTAATGTCTTAGTAATAGTAGTTAGTAATAGTACTATCTTAGTAATAGTAGTTAGTAATAGTAATATATTAGTAATATTAATATATTAGTAATAGTAATATATTAGTAATAGTAATATATTAGTAATAGTAGTTAGTACTATTACTATCTTAGTAATAGTAGTTAGTAATAGTAATATATTAGTAATAGTAATATATTAGTAATAGTAATATATTAGTAATAGTAATATATTAGTAATAGTAGTTAGTAATAGCAATGTCTTTGTAATAGTAATATATTAGAATTAGTAGTTAGTAATAGTAATATATTAGTAATAGTAATATATTAGAATTAGTAGTTAGTAATATTATTGTCTTAGTAATAATAGTATCAGTAAGACAATGTGTCATGTGTTTTACAGGAGATGGGTCCAGTCCAAGGCTGTGAAAGAGACAAATGCTGAGGCTCTCAAATATGATGGTATGTAGAATACACTGTGACAGTTTGATGATAGGTAGACTGAGTACTGACAGTATGATGGGAGGTAGACAGAGTACTGACAGTATGATGGGAGGTAGACATAGTACTGACAGTGTGATGGGAGGTAGACTACACTATGACAGTATGATGGGAGGTATGCAGAGTACTGACAGTATGATGGGAGGTAGACTGAGTACTGACAGTATGATGGGAGGTAGACTGAGTACTGACCGTATGATGGGAGGTAGACAGAGTACTGACAGTATGATGGGAGGTAGACAGAGTACTGAGAGTATGATGGGAGGTAGACATAGTACTGACAGTGTGATTGGAGGTAGACTACACTATGAGAGTATGATGGGAGGTATGCAGAGTACTGACAGTATGATGGGAGGTAGACTGAGTACTGACAGTATGATGGGAGGTAGACTGAGTACTGACAGTATGATGGGAGGTAGACTGAGTACTGACAGTATGATGGGAGGTAGACTGAGTACTGACAGTATGATGGGAGGTAGACTGAGTACTGACAGTATGATGGGAGGTAGACTGAGTACTGACAGTGTGATGGGAGGTAGACAGAGTACTGGCAGTATGATGGGAGGTAGACTGAGTACTGACAGTATGATGGGAGGTAGAGTACTGACAGTATGATGGGAGGTAGACTGAGTACTGACAGTATGATGGGAGGTAGACTGAGTACTGACAGTATGATGGGAGGTAGACTGAGTACTGACACTGTGATGGGAGGTAGACTGAGTACTGACAGTATGATGGGAGGTAGACAGAGTACTGACAGTATGATGGGAGGTAGACTGAGTACTGACAGTATGATGGGAGGTAGACTGAGTACTGACATTATGATGGGAGGTAGACATAGTACTGACAGTGTGATGGGAGGTAGACTACACTATGAGAGTATGATGGGAGGTATGCAGAGTACTGACAGTATGATGGGAGGTAGACTGAGTCCTGACAGTATGATGGGAGGTAGACAGAGTACTGACAGTATGATCGGAGGTAGACAGAGTACTGACAGTATGATGGGAGGTAGACATAGTACTGACAGTGTGATGGGAGGTAGACTACACTATGACAGTATGATGGGAGGTATGCAGAGTACTGACAGTATGATGGGAGGTAGACAGAGTACTGACAGTGTGATGGGAGGTAGACTGAGTACTGACAGTATGATGGGAGGTAGACTGAGTACTGACAGTGTGATGGGAGGTAGACTGAGTACTGACAGTATGATGGGAGGTAGACTGAGTACTGACAGTGTGATGGGAGGTAGACAGAGTACTGGCAGTATGATGGGAGGTAGACTGAGTACTGACAGTATGATGGGAGGTAGAGTACTGACAGTATGATGGGAGGTAGACTGAGTACTGACAGTATGATGGGAGGTAGACTGAGTATTGACAGTATGATGGGAGGTAGACAGAGTACTGACAGTATGATGGGAGGTAGACTGAGTACTGACAGTATGATGGGAGGTAGACTGAGTACTGACAGTGTGATGGGAGGTAGACAGAGTACTGGCAGTATGATGGGAGGTAGACTGAGTACTGACAGTATGATGGGAGGTAGACAGAGTACTGACAGTATGATGGGAGGTAGACAGAGTACTGACAGTATGATGGGAGGTTGACAGAGTACTGACAGTATGATGGGGAGGTAGAGACAGAATACTGACAGTATGATGGGAGGTAGGACTTGAGTACTAGACAGTGTGATGGGGAGGTAGAGGACAGGGTACTGACAGTATGGTGGGAGGTTGACAGAGTACTGACAGTATGATGGGAGGTAGACTGAGTACTGACAGTATGATGGGAGGTAGACTGAGTACTGACAGTATGATGGGAGGTAGACAGAGTACTAACAGTATGATTGGAGGTAGACAGAGTACTGGCAGTATGATGGGAGGTAGACAGAGTACTGACAGTGTGATGGGAGGTAGACTACACTATGACAGTATGATGGGAGGTAGAAAGAGTACTGACAGTATGATGGGAGGTAGACTACACTATGACAGTGTGATGGGAGGTAGACAGAGTACTGACAGTATGATGGGAGGTAGACTGAGTACTGATAGTATGATGGGAGGTAGACTACACTATGACAGTATGATGGGAGGTAGACAGAGTACTGACAGTATGATGGGAGGTAGACAGAGTACTGACAGTATGATGGGAGGTAGACAGAGTACTGACAGTATGATGGGAGGTAGACTACACTATGACAGTATGATGGGAGGTAGACTGAGCATACTGACAGTATGATGGGAAGTAGACTGAGTACTGACAGTATGATGGGAGGTAGACAGAGTACTGACAGTATGATGGGAGGTAGACAGAGTACTGACAGTATGATGGGAGGTAGACAGAGTACTGACAGTGTGATGGGTGGTAGACTGAGTACTGACAGTATGATGGGAGGTAGACTACACTATGACAATATGATGGGAGGTAGACTGAGTACTGACAGTATGATGGGAGGTAGACAGAGTACTGACAGTATGAAGGGAGGTAGACAGAGTACTGCCAGTATGATGGGAGGTAGACAGAGTACTGACAGTATGATGGGAGGTAGAGTACTGACAGTATGATGGGAGGTATACTGAGTACTGACAGTATGATGGGAGGTAGACTGAGTACTGACAGTATGATGGGAGGTAGACTGAGTACTGACAGTATGATGGGAGGTAGACTAAACTATGACAATATGATGGGAGGTAGACTGAGTACTGACAGTATGATGGGAGGTAGACAGAGTACTGACAGTATGAAGGGAGGTAGACAGAGTACTGCCAGTATGATGGGAGGTAGACAGAGTACTGACAGTATGATGGGAGGTAGAGTACTGACAGTATGATGGGAGGTATACTGAGTACTGACAGTATGATGGGAGGTATACTGAGTACTGACAGTATGATGGGAGGTAGACTGAGTACTGACACTGTGATGGGAGGTAGACTGAGTACTGACACTGTGATGGGAGGTAGACTGAGTACTGAAAGTATGATGGGAGGTAGACTGAGTACTGACACTGTGATGGGAGGTAGTCAGAGTACTGACAGTATGATGGGAGGTTGACAGAGTACTGACAGTATGATGGGAGGTAGACCGAGTACTGACAGTATGATGGGAGGTAGACTGAGTACTGACAGTATGATGGGAGGTAGACAGAGTACTGACAGTATGATGGGAGGTAGACAGAGTACTGACAGTATGATGGGAGGTAGACAGAGTACTGACAGTGTGATGGGAGGTAGACTACACTATGACAGTATGATGGGAGGTAGACAGAGTACTGACAGTATGATGGGAGGTAGACTGAGCATACTGGCAGTATGATGGGAGGTAGACAGAGTACTGACAGTATGATGGGAGGTAGACAGAGTACTGACAGTATGATGGGAGGTAGACAGAGTACTGACAGTATGATGGGAGGTAGACAAAGTACTGACAGTATGATGGGAGGTAGACAGAGTACTGACAGTGTGATGGGAGGTAGACTGAGTACTGACAGTAAGATGGGAGGTAGACAGAGTACTGACAGTATGATGGGAGGTAGACAGAGTACAGGCAGTATGATGGGAGGTAGACAGAGTACTGACAGTATGATGGGAGGTAGACAGAGTACTGACAGTATGATGGGAGGTAGACAGAGTACTGACAGTATGATGGGAGGTAGACTACACTATGACAGAATGATGGGAGGTAGACTGAGTACTTACAGTATGAAGGGAGGTAGACTGAGTACTGACAGTATGATGGGAGGTAGACAGAGTACTAACAGTATGATTGGAGGTAGACAGAGTACTGGCAGTATGATGGGAGGTAGACAGAATACTGACAGTATGATGGGAGGTAGACAGAGTACTGACAGTATGATGGGAGGTAGACAGAGTACTGACAGTATGATGGGAGGTAGACTACACTATGACAGAATGATGGGAGGTAGACTGAGTACTTACAGTATGAAGGGAGGTAGACTGAGTACTGACAGTATGATGGGAGGTAGACAGAGTACTAACAGTATGATTGGAGGTAGACAGAGTACTGGCAGTATGATGGGAGGTTGACAGAGTACTGACAGTATGATGGGAGGTAGACAGAATACTGACAGTATGATGGGAGGTAGACTGAGTACTGACAGTATGATGGGAGGTAGACAGAGTACTGACAGTATGATGGGAGGTAGACAGGGTACTGACAGTATGGTGGGAGGTTGACAGAGTACTGACAGTATGATGGGAGGTAGACTGAGTACTGACAGTATGATGGGAGGTAGACCGAGTACTGACAGTATGATGGGAGGTAGACAGAGTACTGACAGTATGATGGGAGGTAGACAGAGTACTGGCAGTATGATGGGAGGTAGACAGAGTACTGACAGTGTGATGGGAGGTAGACTACACTATGACAGTATGATGGGAGGTAGAAAGAGTACTGACAGTATGATGGGAGGTAGACTACACTATGACAGTGTGATGGGAGGTAGACAGAGTACTGACAGTATGATGGGAGGTAGACTGAGTACTGATAGTATGATGGGAGGTAGACTACACTATGACAGTATGATGGGAGGTAGACAGAGTACTGACAGTATGATGGGAGGTAGACAGAGTACTGACAGTATGATGGGAGGTAGACAGAGTACTGACAGTATGATGGGAGGTAGACTACACTATGACAGTATGATGGGAGGTAGACTGAGCATACTGACAGTATGATGGGAAGTAGACTGAGTACTGACAGTATGATGGGAGGTAGACAGAGTACTGACAGTATGATGGGAGGTAGACAGAGTACTGACAGTATGATGGGAGGTAGACAGAGTACTGACAGTGTGATGGGAGGTAGACTGAGTACTGACAGTATGATGGGAGGTAGACTGAGTACTGACAGTATGATGGGAGGTAGACTGAGTACTGACAGTATGATGGGAGGTAGACTACACTATGACAATATGATGGGAGGTAGACTGAGTACTGACAGTATGATGGGAGGTAGACAGAGTACTGACAGTATGAAGGGAGGTAGACAGAGTACTGCCAGTATGATGGGAGGTAGACAGAGTACTGACAGTATGATGGGAGGTAGAGTACTGACAGTATGATGGGAGGTATACTGAGTACTGACAGTATGATGGGAGGTAGACTGAGTACTGACAGTATGATGGGAGGTAGACTGAGTACTGACAGTATGATGGGAGGTAGACTACACTATGACAATATGATGGGAGGTAGACTGAGTACTGACAGTATGATGGGAGGTAGACAGAGTACTGACAGTATGAAGGGAGGTAGACAGAGTACTGCCAGTATGATGGGAGGTAGACAGAGTACTGACAGTATGATGGGAGGTAGAGTACTGACAGTATGATGGGAGGTATACTGAGTACTGACAGTATGATGGGAGGTATACTGAGTACTGACAGTATGATGGGAGGTAGACTGAGTACTGACACTGTGATGGGAGGTAGACTGAGTACTGACACTGTGATGGGAGGTAGACTGAGTACTGAAAGTATGATGGGAGGTAGACTGAGTACTGACACTGTGATGGGAGGTAGACAGAGTACTGACAGTATGATGGGAGGTTGACAGAGTACTGACAGTTGGTTGGGAGGTAGACCGAGTACTGACAGTATGATGGGAGGTAGACTGAGTACTGACAGTATGATGGGAGGTAGACAGAGTACTGACAGTATGATGGGAGGTAGACAGAGTACTGACAGTATGATGGGAGGTAGACAGAGTACTGACAGTGTGATGGGAGGTAGACTACACTATGACAGTATGATGGGAGGTAGACAGAGTACTGACAGTATGATGGGAGGTAGACTGAGCATACTGGCAGTATGATGGGAGGTAGACAGAGTACTGACAGTATGATGGGAGGTAGACAGAGTACTGACAGTATGATGGGAGGTAGACAGAGTACTGACAGTATGATGGGAGGTAGACAAAGTACTGACAGTATGATGGGAGGTAGACAGAGTACTGACAGTATGATGGGAGGTAGACAGAGTACAGGCAGTATGATGGGAGGTAGACAGAGTACTGACAGTATGATGGGAGGTAGACAGAGTACTGACAGTATGATGGGAGGTAGACAGAGTACTGACAGTATGATGGGAGGTAGACAGAGTACTGACAGTATGATGGGAGGTAGACAGAGTACTGACAGTATGATGGGAGGTAGACCGAGTACTGACAGTATGATGGGAGGTAGACTGAGTACTGACAGTATGATGGGAGGTAGACTGAGTACTGACAGTATGATGGGAGGTAGACTACACTATGACAATATGATGGGAGGTAGACTGAGTACTGACAGTATGATGGGAGGTAGACAGAGTACTGACAGTATGAAGGGAGGTAGACAGAGTACTGCCAGTATGATGGGAGGTAGACTACACTATGACAGTATGATGGGAGGTAGACTGAGTACTGACAGTAGGATGGGAGGTAGACTGAGTACTGACAGTAGGATGGGAGGTAGACAGAGTACTGACAGTATGAAGGGAGGTAGACAGAGTACTGCCAGTATGATGGGAGGTAGACAGAGTACTGCCAGTATGATGGGAGGTAGACAGAGTACTGACAGTATGATGGGAGGTAGACAGAGTACTGACAGTATGATGGGAGGTAGACAGAGTACTGACAGTATGATGGGAGGTAGACAGAGTACTGACAGTATGATGGGAGGTAGACTGAGTACTGACAGTGTGATGGGAGGTAGACTGAGTACTGACAGTATGATGGGAGGTAGACTACACTATGACAGTATGATGGGAGGTAGACTGAGTACTGACAGTATGATGGGAGGTAGACAGAGTACTGACAGTATGAAGGGAGGTAGACAGAGTACTGCCAGTATGATGGGAGGTAGACAGAGTACTGCGAGTATGATGGGAGGTAGACAGAGTACTGACAGTATGATGGGAGGTAGACTACACTATGACAGTATGATGGGAGGTAGACTGAGTACTGACAGTATGATGGGAGGTAGACAGAGTACTGACAGTATGATGGGAGGTAGACAGAGTACTGACAGTATGATGGGAGGTAGACAAAGTACTGACAGTATGATGGGAGGTAGACAGAGTACTGACAGTATGATGGGAGGTAGACTGAGTACTGACAGTATGATGGGAGGTAGACTGAGTACTGACAGTATGATGGGAGGTAGACAGAGTACTGACAGTATGATGGGAGGTAGACAGAGTACAGGCAGTATGATGGGAGGTAGACAGAGTGCTGACAGTATGATGGGAGGTAGACAGAGTACTGACAGTATGATGGGAGGTAGACAGAGTACTGACAGTATGAAGGGAGGTAGACAGAGTCCTGCCAGTATGATGGGAGGTAGACAGAGTACTGACAGTATGATGGGAGGTAGACTACACTATGACAGTATGATGGGAGATAGACAGAGTACTGACAGTATGAAGGGAGGTAGACAGAGTACTGCCAGTATGATGGGAGGTAGACAGATTACTGCCAGTATGATGGGAGGTAGACAGAGTACTGACAGTATGATGGGAGGTAGACAGAGTACTGACAGTATGATGGGAGGTAGACAGAGTACTGACAGTATGATGGGAGATAGACAGAGTACTGACAGTGTGATGGGAGGTAGACTGAGTACTGACAGTATGATGGGAGGTAGACTACACTATGACAGTATGATGGGAGGTAGACTGAGTACTGACAGTATGATGGGAGGTAGACAGAGTACTGACAGTATGAAGGGAGGTAGACAGAGTACTGCCAGTATGATGGGAGGTAGACAGAGTACTGCCAGTATGATGGGAGGTAGACAGAGTACTGACAGTATGATGGGAGGTAGACAGAGTACTGACAGTATGATGGGAGGTAGACAGAGTACTGACAGTATGATGGGAGGTAGACAGAGTACTGACAGTGTGATGGGAGGTAGACTGAGTACTGACAGTATGATGAGAGGTAGACAGAATACTGACAGTATGATGGGAGGTAGACAGAGTACTGACAGTGTGATGGGAGGTAGACTGAGTACTGACAGTATGATGGGAGGTAGACTGAGTACTGACAGTATGATGGGAGGTAGACTGAGTACTGACAGTATGATGGGAGGTAGACTACACTATGACAGTATGATGGGAGGTAGACTGAGTACTGACAGTATGATGGGAGATAGACAGAGTACTGACAGTATGAAGGGAGGTAGACAGAGTACTGCCAGTATGATGGGAGGTTGACTACACTATGACAGTATGATGGGAGGTAGACTGAGTACTGACAGTAGGATGGGAGGTAGACTGAGTACTGACAGTAGGATGGGAGGTAGACAGAGTACTGACAGTATGAAGGGAGGTAGACAGAGTACTGCCAGTATGATGGGAGGTAGACAGAGTACTGCCAGTATGATGGGAGGTAGACAGAGTACTGACAGTATGATGGGAGGTAGACAGAGTACTGACAGTATGATGGGAGGTAGACAGAGTACTGACAGTATGATGGGAGGTAGACAGAGTACTGACAGTATGATGGGAGGTAGACTGAGTACTGACAGTGTGATGGGAGGTAGACTGAGTACTGACAGTATAATGGGAGGTAGACTACACTATGACAGTATGATGGGAGGTAGACTGAGTACTGACAGTATGATGGGAGGTAGACAGAGTACTGACAGTATGAAGGGAGGTAGACAGAGTACTGCCAGTATGATGGGAGGTAGACAGAGTACTGCGAGTATGATGGGAGGTAGACAGAGTACTGACAGTATGATGGGAGGTAGACTACACTATGACAGTATGATGGGAGGTAGACTGAGTACTGACAGTATGATGGGAGGTAGACAGAGTACTGACAGTATGATGGGAGGTAGACAGAGTACTGACAGTATGATGGGAGGTAGACAAAGTACTGACAGTATGATGGGAGGTAGACAGAGTACTGACAGTGTGATGGGAGGTAGACTGAGTACTGACAGTATGATGGGAGGTAGACAGAGTACTGACAGTATGATGGGAGGTAGACAGAGTACAGGCAGTATGATGGGAGGTAGACAGAGTGCTGACAGTATGATGGGAGGTAGACAGAGTACTGACAGTATGATGGGAGGTAGACAGAGTACTGACAGTATGATGGGAGGTACACAGAGTACTGACAGTATGATGGGAGGTAGACAGAGTACTGACAGTATGAAGGGAGGTAGACAGAGTCCTGCCAGTATGATGGGAGGTAGACAGAGTACTGACAGTATGATGGGAGGTAGACTACACTATGACAGTATGATGGGAGGTAGACTGAGTACTGACAGTATGATGGGAGATAGACAGAGTACTGACAGTATGAAGGGAGGTAGACAGAGTACTGCCAGTATGATGGGAGGTAGACAGATTACTGCCAGTATGATGGGAGGTAGACAGAGTACTGACAGTATGATGGGAGGTAGACAGAGTACTGACAGTATGATGGGAGGTAGACAGAGTACTGACAGTATGATGGGAGATAGACAGAGTACTGACAGTGTGATGGGAGGTAGACTGAGTACTGACAGTATGATGGGAGGTAGACTACACAATGATAGTATGATGGGAGGTAGACTGAGTACTGACAGTATGATGGGAGGTAGACAGAGTACTGACAGTATGAAGGGAGGTAGACAGAGTACTGCCAGTATGATGGGAGGTAGACAGAGTACTGCCAGTATGATGGGAGGTAGACAGAGTACTGACAGTATGATGGGAGGTAGACAGAGTACTGACAGTATGATGGGAGGTAGACAGAGTACTGACAGTATGATGGGAGGTAGACAGAGTACTGACAGTATGATGGGAGGTAGACAGAGTACTGACAGTGTGATGGGAGGTAGACTGAGTACTGACAGTATGATGAGAGGTAGACAGAATACTGACAGTATGATGGGAGGTAGACAGAGTACTGACAGTGTGATGGGAGGTAGACTGAGTACTGACAGTATGATGGGAGGTAGACTGAGTACTGACAGTATGATGGGAGGTAGACTGAGTACTGACAGTATGATGGGAGGTAGACTACACTATGACAGTATGATGGGAGGTAGACTGAGTACTGACAGTATGATGGGAGATAGACAGAGTACTGACAGTATGAAGGGAGGTAGACAGAGTACTGACAGTATGATGGGAGGTTGACAGAGTACTGACAGTATGATGGGAGGTAGACCGAGTACTGACAGTATGATGGGAGGTAGACTGAGTACTGACAGTATGATGGGAGGTAGACAGAGTACTGACAGTATGATGGGAGGTAGACAGAGTACTGACAGTATGATGGGAGGTAGACAGAGTACTGACAGTGTGATGGGAGGTAGACTACACTATGACAGTATGATGGGAGGTAGACAGAGTACTGACAGTATGATGGGAGGTAGACTGAGCATACTGGCAGTATGATGGGAGGTAGACAGAGTACTGACAGTATGATGGGAGGTAGACAGAGTACTGACAGTATGATGGGAGGTAGACAGAGTACTGACAGTATGATGGGAGGTAGACAAAGTACTGACAGTATGATGGGAGGTAGACAGAGTACTGACAGTGTGATGGGAGGTAGACTGAGTACTGACAGTAAGATGGGAGGTAGACAGAGTACTGACAGTATGATGGGAGGTAGACAGAGTACAGGCAGTATGATGGGAGGTAGACAGAGTACTGACAGTATGATGGGAGGTAGACAGAGTACTGACAGTATGATGGGAGGTAGACAGAGTACTGACAGTATGATGGGAGGTAGACAGAGTACTGACAGTATGATGGGAGGTAGACAGAGTACTGACAGTATGATGGGAGGTAGACCGAGTACTGACAGTATGATGGGAGGTAGACTGAGTACTGACAGTATGATGGGAGGTAGACTGAGTACTGACAGTATGATGGGAGGTAGACTACACTATGACAATATGATGGGAGGTAGACTGAGTACTGACAGTATGATGGGAGGTAGACAGAGTACTGACAGTATGAAGGGAGGTAGACAGAGTACTGCCAGTATGATGGGAGGTAGACAGAGTACTGACAGTATGATGGGAGGTAGACTACACTATGACAGTATGATGGGAGGTAGACTGAGTACTGACAGTAGGTAGACAGAGTACTGACAGTATGAAGGGAGGTAGACAGAGTACTGCCAGTATGATGGGAGGTAGACAGAGTACTGCCAGTATGATGGGAGGTAGACAGAGTACTGACAGTATGATGGGAGGTAGACAGAGTACTGACAGTATGATGGGAGGTAGACAGAGTACTGACAGTATGATGGGAGGTAGACAGAGTACTGACAGTATGATGGGAGGTAGACAGAGTACTGACAGTGTGATGGGAGGTAGACTGAGTACTGACAGTATGATGGGAGGTAGACTACACTATGACAGTATGATGGGAGGTAGACTGAGTACTGACAGTATGATGGGAGGTAGACAGAGTACTGCGAGTATGATGGGAGGTAGACAGAGTACTGACAGTATGATGGGAGGTAGACTACACTATGACAGTATGATGGGAGGTAGACTGAGTACTGACAGTAGGATGGGAGGTAGACAGAGTACTGACAGTATGAAGGGAGGTAGACAGAGTACTGCCAGTATGATGGGAGGTAGACAGAGTACTGACAGTATGATGGGAGGTAGACAGAGTACTGACAGTATGATGGGAGGTAGACAGAGTACTGACAGTATGATGGGAGGTAGACAGAGTACTGACAGTATGATGGGAGGTAGACCGAGTACTGACAGTATGATGGGAGGTAGACTGAGTACTGACAGTATGATGGGAGGTAGACTGAGTACTGACAGTATGATGGGAGGTAGACTACACTATGACAATATGATGGGAGGTAGACTGAGTACTGACAGTATGATGGGAGGTAGACAGAGTACTGACAGTATGAAGGGAGGTAGACAGAGTACTGCCAGTATGATGGGAGGTAGACAGAGTACTGACAGTATGATGGGAGGTAGACTACACTATGACAGTATGATGGGAGGTAGACTGAGTACTGACAGTAGGATGGGAGGTAGACAGAGTACTGACAGTATGAAGGGAGGTAGACAGAGTACTGCCAGTATGATGGGAGGTAGACAGAGTACTGCCAGTATGATGGGAGGTAGACAGAGTACTGACAGTATGATGGGAGGTAGACAGAGTACTGACAGTATGATGGGAGGTAGACAGAGTACTGACAGTATGATGGGAGGTAGACAGAGTACTGACAGTATGATGGGAGGTAGACAGAGTACTGACAGTGTGATGGGAGGTAGACTGAGTACTGACAGTATGATGGGAGGTAGACTACACTATGACAGTATGATGGGAGGTAGACTGAGTACTGACAGTATGATGGGAGGTAGACAGAGTACTGACAGTATGAAGGGAGGTAGACAGAGTACTGCCAGTATGATGGGAGGTAGACAGAGTACTGCGAGTATGATGGGAGGTAGACAGAGTACTGCCAGTATGATGGGAGGTAGACAGAGTACTGACAGTATGATGGGAGGTAGACAGAGTACTGACAGTATGATGGGAGGTAGACAGAGTACTGACAGTATGATGGGAGGTAGACAGAGTACTGACAGTGTGATGGGAGGTAGACTGAGTACTGACAGTATGATGAGAGGTAGACAGAGTACTGACAGTATGATGGGAGGTAGACTGAGTACTGACAGTATGATGGGAGGTAGACAGAGTACTGACAGTATGATGGGAGTTAGACAGAGTACTGACAGTATGATGGGAGGTAGACTACACTATGACAGTATGATGGGAGGTAGACTGAGTACTGACAGTATGATGGGAGATAGACAGAGTACTGACAGTATGAAGGGAGGTAGACAGAGTACTGACAGTATGATGGGAGGTTGACAGAGTACTGACAGTATGATGGGAGGTAGACCGAGTACTGACAGTATGATGGGAGGTAGACTGAGTACTGACAGTATGATGGGAGGTAGACAGAGTACTGACAGTATGATGGGAGGTAGACAGAGTACTGACAGTATGATGGGAGGTAGACTGAGCATACTGGCAGTATGATGGGAGGTAGACAGAGTACTGACAGTATGATGGGAGGTAGACAGAGTACTGACAGTATGATGGGAGGTAGACAGAGTACTGACAGTATGATGGGAGGTAGACAAAGTACTGACAGTATGATGGGAGGTAGACAGAGTACTGACAGTGTGATGGGAGGTAGACTGAGTACTGACAGTAAGATGGGAGGTAGACAGAGTACTGACAGTATGATGGGAGGTAGACAGAGTACAGGCAGTATGATGGGAGGTAGACAGAGTACTGACAGTATGATGGGAGGTAGACAGAGTACTGACAGTATGATGGGAGGTAGACAGAGTACTGACAGTATGATGGGAGGTAGACAGAGTACTGACAGTATGATGGGAGGTAGACAGAGTACTGACAGTATGATGGGAGGTAGACCGAGTACTGACAGTATGATGGGAGGTAGACTGAGTACTGACAGTATGATGGGAGGTAGACTGAGTACTGACAGTATGATGGGAGGTAGACTACACTATGACAATATGATGGGAGGTAGACTGAGTACTGACAGTATGATGGGAGGTAGACAGAGTACTGACAGTATGAAGGGAGGTAGACAGAGTACTGCCAGTATGATGGGAGGTAGACAGAGTACTGACAGTATGATGGGAGGTAGACTACACTATGACAGTATGATGGGAGGTAGACTGAGTACTGACAGTAGGATGGGAGGTAGACAGAGTACTGACAGTATGAAGGGAGGTAGACAGAGTACTGCCAGTATGATGGGAGGTAGACAGAGTACTGCCAGTATGATGGGAGGTAGACAGAGTACTGACAGTATGATGGGAGGTAGACAGAGTACTGACAGTATGATGGGAGGTAGACAGAGTACTGACAGTATGATGGGAGGTAGACAGAGTACTGACAGTATGATGGGAGGTAGACAGAGTACTGACAGTGTGATGGGAGGTAGACTGAGTACTGACAGTATGATGGGAGGTAGACTACACTATGACAGTATGATGGGAGGTAGACTGAGTACTGACAGTATGATGGGAGGTAGACAGAGTACTGCGAGTATGATGGGAGGTAGACAGAGTACTGACAGTATGATGGGAGGTAGACTACACTATGACAGTATGATGGGAGGTAGACTGAGTACTGACAGTAGGATGGGAGGTAGACAGAGTACTGACAGTATGAAGGGAGGTAGACAGAGTACTGCCAGTATGATGGGAGGTAGACAGAGTACTGACAGTATGATGGGAGGTAGACAGAGTACTGACAGTATGATGGGAGGTAGACAGAGTACTGACAGTATGATGGGAGGTAGACAGAGTACTGACAGTATGATGGGAGGTAGACCGAGTACTGACAGTATGATGGGAGGTAGACTGAGTACTGACAGTATGATGGGAGGTAGACTGAGTACTGACAGTATGATGGGAGGTAGACTACACTATGACAATATGATGGGAGGTAGACTGAGTACTGACAGTATGATGGGAGGTAGACAGAGTACTGACAGTATGAAGGGAGGTAGACAGAGTACTGCCAGTATGATGGGAGGTAGACAGAGTACTGACAGTATGATGGGAGGTAGACTACACTATGACAGTATGATGGGAGGTAGACTGAGTACTGACAGTAGGATGGGAGGTAGACAGAGTACTGACAGTATGAAGGGAGGTAGACAGAGTACTGCCAGTATGATGGGAGGTAGACAGAGTACTGCCAGTATGATGGGAGGTAGACAGAGTACTGACAGTATGATGGGAGGTAGACAGAGTACTGACAGTATGATGGGAGGTAGACAGAGTACTGACAGTATGATGGGAGGTAGACAGAGTACTGACAGTATGATGGGAGGTAGACAGAGTACTGACAGTGTGATGGGAGGTAGACTGAGTACTGACAGTATGATGGGAGGTAGACTACACTATGACAGTATGATGGGAGGTAGACTGAGTACTGACAGTATGATGGGAGGTAGACAGAGTACTGACAGTATGAAGGGAGGTAGACAGAGTACTGCCAGTATGATGGGAGGTAGACAGAGTACTGCGAGTATGATGGGAGGTAGACAGAGTACTGACAGTATGATGGGAGGTAGACAGAGTACTGACAGTATGATGGGAGGTAGACAGAGTACTGACAGTATGATGGGAGGTAGACAGAGTACTGACAGTATGATGGGAGGTAGACAGAGTGCTGACAGTATGATGGGAGGTAGACAGAGTACTGACAGTATGATGGGAGGTAGACAGAGTACTGACAGTATGATGGGAGGTACACAGAGTACTGACAGTATGATGGGAGGTAGACTGAGTACTGACAGTATGATGGGAGGTAGACAGAGTACTGACAGTATGATGGGAGTTAGACAGAGTACTGACAGTATGATGGGAGGTAGACTACACTATGACAGTATGATGGGAGGTAGACTGAGTACTGACAGTATGATGGGAGGTAGACAGAGTACTGACAGTATGATGGGAGGTAGACAGAGTACTGACAGTGTGATGGGAGGTAGACTGAGTACTGACAGTATGATGGGAGGTAGACAGAGTACTGACAGTATGATGGGAGGTAGACAGAGTACAGGCAGTATGATGGGAGGTAGACAGAGTGCTGACAGTATGATGGGAGGTAGACAGAGTACTGACAGTATGATGGGAGGTAGACAGAGTACTGACAGTATGATGGGAGGTACACAGAGTACTGACAGTATGATGGGAGGTAGACAGAGTACTGACAGTATGAAGGGAGGTAGACAGAGTCCTGCCAGTATGATGGGAGATAGACAGAGTACTGACAGTGTGATGGGAGGTAGACTGAGTACTGACAGTATGATGGGAGGTAGACTACACTATGACAGTATGATGGGAGGTAGACTGAGTACTGACAGTATGATGGGAGGTAGACAGAGTACTGACAGTATGAAGGGAGGTAGACAGAGTACTGCCAGTATGATGGGAGGTAGACAGAGTACTGCCAGTATGATGGGAGGTAGACAGAGTACTGACAGTATGATGGGAGGTAGACAGAGTACTGACAGTATGATGGGAGGTAGACAGAGTACTGACAGTATGATGGGAGGTAGACAGAGTACTGACAGTGTGATGGGAGGTAGACTGAGTACTGACAGTATGATGAGAGGTAGACAGAATACTGACAGTATGATGGGAGGTAGACAGAGTACTGACAGTATGATGGGAGTTAGACAGAGTACTGACAGTATGATGGGAGGTAGACTACACTATGACAGTATGATGGGAGGTAGACTGAGTACTGACAGTATGATGGGAGGTAGACAGAGTACTGACAGTATGATGGGAGGTAGACAGAGTACTGACAGTATGATGGGAGGTAGACAAAGTACTGACAGTATGATGGGAGGTAGACAGAGTACTGACAGTGTGATGGGAGGTAGACTGAGTACTGACAGTATGATGGGAGGTAGACAGAGTACTGACAGTATGATGGGAGGTAGACAGAGTACAGGCAGTATGATGGGAGGTAGACAGAGTGCTGACAGTATGATGGGAGGTAGACAGAGTACTGACAGTATGATGGGAGGTAGACAGAGTACTGACAGTATGATGGGAGGTACACAGAGTACTGACAGTATGATGGGAGGTAGACAGAGTACTGACAGTATGAAGGGAGGTAGACAGAGTCCTGCCAGTATG
This sequence comes from Salvelinus alpinus, assembly GCF_045679555.1. NCBI lineage: Eukaryota > Metazoa > Chordata > Actinopteri > Salmoniformes > Salmonidae > Salvelinus > Salvelinus alpinus. Next base: position 86,768,368 of record NC_092092.1, on the reverse strand, counting down.
ATGGGAGATAGACAGAGTACTGACAGTGTGATGGGAGGTAGACTGAGTACTGACAGTATGATGGGAGGTAGACTACACTATGACAGTATGATGGGAGGTAGACTGAGTACTGACAGTATGATGGGAGGTAGACAGAGTACTGACAGTATGAAGGGAGGTAGACAGAGTACTGCCAGTATGATGGGAGGTAGACAGAGTACTGCCAGTATGATGGGAGGTAGACAGAGTACTGACAGTATGATGGGAGGTAGACAGAGTACTGACAGTATGATGGGAGGTAGACAGAGTACAGGCAGTATGATGGGAGGTAGACAGAGTACTGACAGTATGATGGGAGGTAGACAGAGTACTGACAGTATGATGGGAGGTAGACAGAGTACTGACAGTATGATGGGAGGTAGACAGAGTACTGACAGTATGATGGGAGGTAGACAGAGTACTGACAGTATGATGGGAGGTAGACCGAGTACTGACAGTATGATGGGAGGTAGACTGAGTACTGACAGTATGATGGGAGGTAGACTGAGTACTGACAGTATGATGGGAGGTAGACTACACTATGACAATATGATGGGAGGTAGACTGAGTACTGACAGTATGATGGGAGGTAGACAGAGTACTGCCAGTATGATGGGAGGTAGACAGAGTACTGCCAGTATGATGGGAGGTAGACAGAGTACTGACAGTATGATGGGAGGTAGACAGAGTACTGACAGTATGATGGGAGGTAGACAGAGTACTGACAGTATGATGGGAGGTAGACAGAGTACTGACAGTATGATGGGAGGTAGACAGAGTACTGACAGTGTGATGGGAGGTAGACTGAGTACTGACAGTATGATGGGAGGTAGACTACACTATGACAGTATGATGGGAGGTAGACTGAGTACTGACAGTATGATGGGAGGTAGACAGAGTACTGACAGTATGAAGGGAGGTAGACAGAGTACTGCCAGTATGATGGGAGGTAGACAGAGTACTGCGAGTATGATGGGAGGTAGACAGAGTACTGCCAGTATGATGGGAGGTAGACAGAGTACTGACAGTATGATGGGAGGTAGACAGAGTACTGACAGTATGATGGGAGGTAGACAGAGTACTGCGAGTATGATGGGAGGTAGACAGAGTACTGCCAGTATGATGGGAGGTAGACAGAGTACTGACAGTATGATGGGAGGTAGACAGAGTACTGACAGTATGATGGGAGGTAGACTGAGTACTGACAGTATGATGGGAGGTAGACAGAGTACTGACAGTATGATGGGAGTTAGACAGAGTACTGACAGTATGATGGGAGGTAGACTACACTATGACAGTATGATGGGAGGTAGACTGAGTACTGACAGTATGATGGGAGGTAGACAGAGTACTGACAGTATGATGGGAGGTAGACAGAGTACTGACAGTATGATGGGAGGTAGACAAAGTACTGACAGTATGATGGGAGGTAGACAGAGTACTGACAGTGTGATGGGAGGTAGACTGAGTACTGACAGTATGATGGGAGGTAGACAGAGTACTGACAGTATGATGGGAGGTAGACAGAGTACAGGCAGTATGATGGGAGGTAGACAGAGTGCTGACAGTATGATGGGAGGTAGACAGAGTACTGACAGTATGATGGGAGGTAGACAGAGTACTGACAGTATGATGGGAGGTACACAGAGTACTGACAGTATGATGGGAGGTAGACAGAGTACTGACAGTATGAAGGGAGGTAGACAGAGTCCTGCCAGTATGATGGGAGATAGACAGAGTACTGACAGTGTGATGGGAGGTAGACTGAGTACTGACAGTATGATGGGAGGTAGACTACACTATGACAGTATGATGGGAGGTAGACTGAGTACTGACAGTATGATGGGAGGTAGACAGAGTACTGACAGTATGAAGGGAGGTAGACAGAGTACTGCCAGTATGATGGGAGGTAGACAGAGTACTGCCAGTATGATGGGAGGTAGACAGAGTACTGACAGTATGATGGGAGGTAGACAGAGTACTGACAGTATGATGGGAGGTAGACAGAGTACTGACAGTATGATGGGAGGTAGACAGAGTACTGACAGTGTGATGGGAGGTAGACTGAGTACTGACAGTATGATGAGAGAGAGACAGAATACTGACAGTATGATGGGAGGTAGACAGAGTACTGACAGTGTGATGGGAGGTAGACTGAGTACTGACAGTATGATGGGAGGTAGACTGAGTACTGACAGTATGATGGGAGGTAGACTGAGTACTGACAGTATGATGGGAGGTAGACTACACTATGACAATATGATGGGAGGTAGACTGAGTACTGACAGTATGATGGGAGGTAGACAGAGTACTGACAGTATGATGGGAGGTAGACTACACTATGACAGTATGATGGGAGGTAGACAGAGTACTGCCAGTATGATGGGAGGTAGACAGAGTACTGCCAGTATGATGGGAGGTAGACAGAGTACTGACAGTATGATGTGAGGTAGACCGAGTACTGACAGTATGATGGGAGGTAGACAGAGTACTGACAGTGTGATGGGAGGTAGACTGAGTACTGACAGTATGATGAGAGGTAGACAGAGTACTGACAGTATGATGGGAGGTAGACTGAGTACTGACAGTATGATGGGAGGTAGACAGAGTACTGACAGTATGATGGGAGGTAGACAGAGTACTGACAGTATGATGGGAGGTAGACTACACTGTGACAGTATGATGGGAGGTAGACAGAGTACTGACAGTGTGATGGGAGGTAGACAGAGTACTGACAGTATGATGGGAGGTAGACAGAGTACTGGCAGTATGATGGGAGTTAGACAGAGTACTGACAGTATGATGGGAGGTAGACTGAGTACTGACAGTATGATGGGAGGTAGACTGAGTACTGACAGTGTGATGGGAGGTAGACAGAGTACTGACAGTGTGATGGGAGGTAGACAGAGTACTGACAGTGTGATGGGAGGTAGACAGAGTACTGACAGAATGATGGGAGGTAGACTGAGAATACTGACAGTATGATGGGAGGTAGACAGAGTACTGACAGTATGATGGGAGGTATGCAGAGTACTGACAGTGTGATGAAAGGTAGACTGACAGTATGATGGGAGGTAGACTGAGTCCTGACAATGTGATGGGAGGTAGACAGAGTACTGACAGTATGAAGGGAGGTAGACAGAGTACTGACAGTGTGATGGGAGGTAGACTGAGTACTGACAGTATGATGGGAGGTAGACTACACTATGACAGTATGATGGGAGGTAGACTGAGTACTGACAGTATGATGGGAGGTAGACATAGTACTGACAGTATGAAGGGAGGTAGACAGAGTACTGCCAGTATGATGGGAGGTAGACAGAGTACTGCGAGTATGATGGGAGGTAGACAGAGTACTGCCAGTATGATGGGAGGTAGACAGAGTACTGACAGTATGATGGGAGGTAGACAGAGTACTGACAGTATGATGGGAGGTAGACAGAGTACTGACAGTATGATGGGAGGTAGACAGAGTACTGACAGTGTGATGGGAGGTAGACTGAGTACTGACAGTATGATGAGAGGTAGACAGAGTACTGACAGTATGATGGGAGGTAGACTGAGTACTGACAGTATGATGGGAGGTAGACAGAGTACTGACAGTATGATGGGAGGTAGACAGAGTACTGACAGTATGATGGGAGGTAGACAGAGTACTGACAGTATGATGGGAGGTAGACTGAGTACTGACAGTATGATGGGAGGTAGACAGAGTACTGACAGTATGATGGGAGGTAGACAGAGTACTGACAGTATGATGGGAGGTAGACAAAGTACTGACAGTATGATGGGAGGTAGACAGAGTACTGACAGTGTGATGGGAGGTAGACTGAGTACTGACAGTATGATGGGAGGTAGACAGAGTACTGACAGTATGATGGGAGGTAGACAGAGTACAGGCAGTATGATGAGAGGTAGACAGAGTGCTGACAGTATGATGGGAGGTAGACAGAGTACTGCCAGTATGATGGGAGGTAGACAGAGTACTGCCAGTATGATGGGAGGTAGACAGAGTACTGACAGTATGATGGGAGGTAGACAGAGTACTGACAGTATGATGGGAGGTAGACAGAGTACTGAAAGTATGATGGGAGGTAGACAGAGTACTGACAGTGTGATGGGAGGTAGACTGAGTACTGACAGTATGATGAGAGGTAGACAGAATACTGACAGTATGATGGGAGGTAGACTGAGTACTGACAGTATGATGGGAGGCAGACAGAGTACTGACAGTATGATGGGAGGTAGACAGAGTACTGACAGTATGATGGGAGGTAGACAGAGTACTGACAGTATGATGGGAGGTAGACAGAGTACTGATAGTATGATGGGAGGTAGACAGAGTACTGACAGTGTGATGGGAGGTAGACTGAGTACTGACAGTATGATGGGAGGTAGACTGAGTACTGACAGTATGATGGGAGGTAGACTGGGTACTGACAGTATGATGGGAGGTAGACTACACTATGACAATATGATGGGAGGTAGACTGAGTACTGACAGTATGATGGGAGGTAGACAGAGTACTGACAGTATGATGGGAGGTAGACAGAGTACTGCCAGTATGATGGGAGGTAGACAGAGTACTGACAGTATGATGGGAGGTAGACTACACTATGACAGTATGATGGGAGGTAGACTGAGTACTGACAGTATGATGGGAGGTAGACAGAGTACTGACAGTATGAAGGGAGGTAGACAGAGTACTGCCAGTATGATGGGAGGTAGACAGAGTACTGACAGTATGATGTGAGGTAGACCGAGTACTGACAGTATGATGGGAGGTAGACAGAGTACTGACAGTGTGATGGGAGGTAGACTGAGTACTGACAGTATGATGAGAGGTAGACAGAGTACTGACAGTATGATGGGAGGTAGACTGAGTACTGACAGTATGATGGGAGGTAGACAGAGTACTGACAGTATGATGGGAGGTAGACAGAGTACTGACAGTATGATGGGAGGTAGACTACACTATGACAGTATGATGGGAGGTAGACAGAGTACTGACAGTGTGATGGGAGGTAGACAGAGTACTGACAGTATGATGGGAGGTAGACAGAGTACTGGCAGTATGATGGGAGGTAGACAGAGTACTGACAGTATGATGGGAGGTAGACTGAGTACTGACAGTATGATGGGAGGTAGACTGAGTACTGACAGTGTGATGGGAGGTAGACAGAGTACTGACAGTGTGATGGGAGGTAGACAGAGTACTGACAGTATGATGGGAGGTAGACAGAGTACTGGCAGTATGATGGGAGGTAGACAGAGTACTGACAGTATGATGGGAGGTAGACTGAGTACTGACAGTATGATGGGAGGTAGACTGAGTACTGACAGTATGATGGGAGGTAGACTGAGTACTGACAGTGTGATGGGAGGTAGACAGAGTACTGACAGTATGATGGGAGGTAGACAGAGTACTGACAGAATGATGGGAGGTAGACTGAGAATATTGACAGTATGATGGGAGGTAGACAGAGTACTGACAGTATGATGGGAGGTATGCAGAGTACTGACAGTGTGATGAAAGGTAGACTGACAGTATGATGGGAGGTAGACTGAGTCCTGACAATGTGATGGGAGGTAGACAGAGTACTGACAGTGTGATGGGAGGTAGACTGAGTACTGACAGTATGATGGGAGGTAGACAGAGTACTGACAGTATGATGGGAGGTAGACAGAGTACAGGCAGTATGATGGGAGGTAGACAGAGTGCTGACAGTATGATGGGAGGTAGACAGAGTACTGACAGTATGATGGGAGGTAGACAGAGTACTGACAGTATGATGGGAGGTAGACAGAGTACTGACAGTATGATGGGAGGTAGACAGAGTACTGACAGTATGATGGGAGGTAGACTGAGTACTGACAGTATGATGGGAGGTAGACTGAGTACTGACAGTATGATGGGAGGTAGACTACACTATGACAATATGATGGGAGGTAGACTGAGTACTGACAGTATGATGGGAGGTAGACAGAGTACTGACAGTATGAAGGGAGGTAGACAGAGTCCTGCCAGTATGATGGGAGGTAGACAGAGTACTGACAGTATGATGGGAGGTAGACTACACTATGACAGTATGATGGGAGGTAGACTGAGTACTGACAGTATGATGGGAGGTAGACAGATTACTGACAGTATGAAGGGAGGTAGACAGAGTACTGGCAGTATGATGGGAGGTAGACAGAGTACTGACAGTATGATGGGAGGTAGACAGAGTACTGACAGTGTGATGGAAGGTAGACAGAGTACTGACAGTGTGATGGGAGGTAGACAGAGTACTGACAGTATGATGGGAGGTAGACTACACTATGACAGTATGATGGGAGGTAGACAGAGTACTGACAGTATGATGGGAGGTAGACAGAGTACTGACAGTATGATGGGAGGTAGACTACACTATGACAGTATGATGGGAGGTAGACAGAGTACTGACAGTGTGATGGGAGGTAGACAGAGTACTGACAGTATGATGGGAGGTAGACAGAGTACTGGCAGTATGATGGGAGGTAGACAGAGTACTGACAGTATGATGGGAGGTAGACTGAGTACTGACAGTATGATGGGAGGTAGACTGAGTACTGACAGTGTGATGGGAGGTAGACAGAGTACTGACAGTGTGATGGGAGGTAGACAGAGTACTGACAGTGTGATGGGAGGTAGACTGAGTACTGACAGTGTGATGGGAGGTAGACAGAGTACTGACAGAATGATGGGAGGTAGACTGAGTACTGACAGTGTGATGGGAGGTAGACAGAGTACTGACAGTATGATGGGAGGTAGACTACACTATGACAATATGATGGGAGGTAGACTGAGTACTGACAGTATGATGGGAGGTAGACAGAGTACTGACAGTATGAAGGGAGGTAGACAGAGTCCTGCCAGTATGATGGGAGGTAGACAGAGTACTGACAGTATGATGGGAGGTAGACTACACTATGACAGTATGATGGGAGGTAGACTGAGTACTGACAGTATGATGGGAGGTAGACAGATTACTGACAGTATGAAGGGAGGTAGACAGAGTACTGGCAGTATGATGGGAGGTAGACAGAGTACTGACAGTATGATGGGAGGTAGACAGAGTACTGAGAGTGTGATGGAAGGTAGACAGAGTACTGACAGTGTGATGGGAGGTAGACAGAGTACTGACAGTATGATGGGAGGTAGACTACACTATGACAGTATGATGGGAGGTAGACAGAGTACTGACAGTGTGATGGGAGGTAGACAGAGTACTGACAGTATGATGGGAGGTAGACAGAGTACTGGCAGTATGATGGGAGGTAGACAGAGTACTGACAGTATGATGGGAGGTAGACTGAGTACTGACAGTATGATGGGAGGTAGACTGAGTACTGACAGTGTGATGGGAGGTAGACAGAGTACTGACAGTGTGATGGGAGGTAGACAGAGTACTGACAGAATGATGGGAGGTAGACTGAGAATACTGACAGTATGATGGGAGGTAGACAGAGTACTGACAGTATGATGGGAGGTAGACTGAGTACTGACAGTGTGATGAAAGGTAGACTGACAGTATGATGGGAGGTAGACTGAGTCCTGACAATGTGATGGGAGGTAGACTGAGTCCTGACAATGTGATGGGAGGTAGACAGAGTACTGACAGTGTGATGGGAGGTAGACTGAGTACTGACAGTATGATGGGAGGTAGACAGAGTACTGACAGTATGATGGGAGGTAGACAGAGTACAGGCAGTATGGTGGGAGGTAGACAGAGTGCTGACAGTATGATGGGAGGTAGACAGAGTACTGACAGTATGATGGGAGGTAGACAGAGTACTGACAGTATGATGGGAGGTACACAGAGTACTGACAGTATGATGGGAGGTAGACAGAGTACTGACAGTATGATGGGAGGTAGACTGAGTACTGACAGTATGATGGGAGGTAGACTGAGTACTGACAGTATGATGGGAGGTAGACTACACTATGACAATATGATGGGAGGTAGACTGAGTACTGACAGTATGATGGGAGGTAGACAGAGTACTGACAGTATGAAGGGAGGTAGACAGAGTCCTGCCAGTATGATGGGAGGTAGACAGAGTACTGACAGTATGATGGGAGGTAGACTACACTATGACAGTATGATGGGAGGTAGACTGAGTACTGACAGTATGATGGGAGGTAGACAGAGTACTGACAGTATGAAGGGAGGTAGACAGAGTACTGCCAGTATGATGGGAGGTAGACAGAGTACTGCCAGTATGATGGGAGGTAGACAGAGTACTGACAGTATGATGCGAGGTAGACAGAGTACTGACAGTGTGATGGGAGGTAGACTGAGTACTGACAGTATGATGGGAGGTAGACTGAGTACTGACAGTATGATGGGAGGTAGACAGAGTACTGACAGTATGAAGGGAGGTAGACAGAGTACTGCCAGTATGATGGGAGGTAGACAGAGTACTGCCAGTATGATGGGAGGTAGACAGAGTACTGACAGTATGATGGGAGGTAGACAGAGTACTGACAGTATGATGGGAGGTAGACAGAGTACTGACAGTATGATGGGAGGTAGACAGAGTACTGACAGTGTGATGGGAGGTAGACTGAGTACTGACAGTATGATGAGAGGTAGACAGAGTACTGACAGTATGATGGGAGGTAGACAGAGTACTGACAGTATGATGGGAGGTAGACAGAGTACTGCCAGTATGATGGGAGGTAGACAGAGTACTGACAGTATGATGGGAGGTAGACTACACTATGACAGTATGATGGGAGGTAGACTGAGTACTGACAGTATGATGGGAGGTAGACAGAGTACTGACAGTATGAAGGGAGGTAGACAGAGTACTGACAGTATGATGGGAGGTAGACAGAGTACTGCCAGTATGATGGGAGGTAGACAGAGTACTGACAGTATGATGTGAGGTAGACCGAGTACTGACAGTATGATGGGAGGTAGACAGAGTACTGACAGTGTGATGGGAGGTAGACTGAGTACTGACAGTATGATGAGAGGTAGACAGAGTACTGACAGTATGATGGGAGGTAGACTGAGTACTGACAGTATGATGGGAGGTAGACAGAGTACTGACAGTATGATGGGAGGTAGACAGAGTACTGACAGTATGATGGGAGGTAGACAGAGTACTGACAGTATGATGGGAGGTAGACTGAGTACTGACAGTATGATGGGAGGTAGACAGAGTACTGACAGTATGATTGGAGGTAGACAGAGTACTGACAGTATGATGGGAGGTAGACTGAGTACTGACAGTATGATGGGAGGTAGACAGAGTACTGACAGTGTGATGGGAGGTAGACTGAGTACTGACAGTATGATGGGAGGTAGACAGAGTACTGACAGTATGATGGGAGGTAGACTGAGTACTGACAGTATGATGGGAGGTAGACTGAGTACTGACAGTATGATGGGAGGTAGACAGAGTACTGACAGTATGATGGGAGGTAGACAGAGTACTGACAGTGTGATGGGAGGTAGACTGAGTACTGACAGTATGATGGGAGGTAGACAGAGTACTGACAGTATGATGGGAGGTAGATTGAGTACTGACAGTATGATGGGAGGTAGACAGAGTACTGACAGTATGATGGGAGGTAGACAGAGTACTGACAGTATGATGGGAGGTAGACTGAGTCCTGACAATGTGATGGGAGGTAGACAGAGTACTGACAGTATGATGGGAGGTATGCAGAGTACTGACAGTATGATGGTAGGTAGACTACACCAGGAGCTGTCACCGACGTTAAGTGTACAATTTCAGGGGTTAAAGGTCATCGGTGTGTTTTCCTACGGGTCAGTAGGCAGTAGAGTATCCAGAGGTTAGCGTTAGAGCCAGGGGTTAAAGGTGTGTTTCCTCCAGGCCAATGGGTGGTGGAAGAGCCAGCGGCTGCAATGTATCCTGGGAACAGAGCACTGGTGATGAAGTCATCCGGACGACACCATGCCATCGCTGCCTACCTACACACACCCTTTACCTTCATACACACACCGCTCTGCCTGCAGTGAGTACACACACCCTTTACCTTCATACACACACCGCTCTGCCTGCAGTGAGTACACACACCCTTTACCTTCATACACACACCGCTCTGCCTGCAGTGAGTACACACACCCTTTACCTTCATACACACACCGCTCTGCCTGCAGTGAGTACACACACCCTTTACCTTCATACACACACCGCTCTGCCTGCAGTGAGTACACACACCCTTTACCTTCATACACACACCGCTCTGCCTGCAGTGAGTACACACACCCTTTACCTTCATACACACACCGCTCTGCCTGCAGTTAGTACACACACCCTTCACCTTCATACACACACCGCTCTGCCTGCAGTGAGTACACACACCCTTTACCTTCATACACACACCGCTCTGCCTGCAGTGAGTACACACACCCTTTACCTTCATACACACACCGCTCTGCCTGCAGTGAGTACACACACCCTTCACCTTCATACACACACCGCTCTGCCTGCAGTGAGTACACACACCCTTTACCTTCATACACACCGCTCTGCCTGCAGTGAGTACACACACCCTTCACCTTCATACACACACCGCTCTGCCTGCAGTGAGTACACACACCCTTTACCTTCATACACACACCGCTCTGCCTGCAGTGAGTACACACACCCTTCACCTTCATACACACACCGCTCTGCCTGCAGTGAGTACACACACCCTTCACCTTCATACACACACCGCTCTGCCTGCAGTGAGTATACACACCCTTCACCTTCATACACACACCGCTCTGCCTGCAGTGAGTACACACACCCTTCACCTTCATACACACACACCGCTCTGCCTGCAGTGAGTACACACACCCTTCACCTTCATACACACACCGCTCTGCCTGCAGTGAGTACACACACCCTTTACCTTCATACACACCGCTCTGCCTGCAGTGAGTACACACACCCTTCACCTTCATACACACACCGCTCTGCCTGCAGTGAGTACACACACCCTTTACCTTCATACACACCGCTCTGCCTGCAGTGAGTACACACACCCTTCACCTTCATACACACACCGCTCTGCCTGCAGTGAGTACACACACCCTTTACCTTCATACACACCGCTCTGCCTGCAGTGAGTACACACACCCTTCACCTTCATACACACACCGCTCTGCCTGCAGTGAGTACACACACACATATGTACGCACGCCCACATCAGTGGAGCCTTTATCAAGCTACTTACTACTGTGTGTACAGGTATGAGGTGATGTTCGGGAGAGATGTAGAGTGCAGTGGAGCCTACATCAAACTCCTGTCTCAGTCCCATCTGCTACGACTGGTGAGTCAACCCAACTGCTGCAACATTCCTCTAGCTATAACGATGCTCCTTGTTGTGTCTTTGTTTGGTTTGGAGGAAGTTGTATGATGTTGTGTGTGTGTGTGTGTGTGTGTGTGTGTGTGTGTGTGTGTGTGTGTGTGTGTGTGTGTGTGTGTGTGTGTGTGTGTGTGTGTGTGTGTGTGTGTGTGTGTGTGTGTGTGTGTGTGTGTGTGTGTGTGTGTGTGTCTGTCTGTGTGTGTCTGTCTGTGTGTATATATTTATATTTATATATCTGTGTGTGTAGAGCCAGTTCAGTGAGTCCACTCCGTACTCTGTGATGTTTGGTCCTGATAAGTGCGGCACCAGCCACCGCATCCATCTCATCGTCAGGGTAACGGACTCCAGCAACGGCCGTAACCAGGAGATACACGCCCCCCAACCCGCCGATGACCTGACGGTGTACTTCACCGATCGACAACCACACCTCTACACACTACGTTAGTATGCACCCTAAACCCTACCTCTACACACTACGTTGGTATGCACCCTAAACCCTACCTCTACACACTACGTTAGTATGCACCCTAAACCCTACCTCTACACACTACGTTAGTATGCACCCTAAACCCTACCTCTACACACTACGTTAGTATGCACCCTAAACCCTACCTCTACACACTACGTTAGTATGCACCCTAAACCCTACCTCTACACACTACGTTAGTATGCACCCTAAACCCTACCTCTACACACTACGTTAGGATGCACCCTAAACCCTACCTCTACACACTACGTTAGTATGCACTCTAAACCCTACCTCTACACACTACGTTAGTATGCACCCTAAACCCTACCTCTACACACTACGTTAGTATGCACCCTAAACCCTACCTCTACACACTACGTTAGTATGCACCCTAAACCCTACCTCTACACACTACGTTAGTATGCGCTCTAACCACTACCTCTACACACTACGTTAGTATGCACCCTAAACCCTACCTCTACACACTACGTTAGTATGCACCCTAACCACTACCTCTACACACTACGTTAGTATGCACCCTAACCACTACCTCTACACACTACGTTAGTATGCACCCTAAACCCTACCTCTACACACTACGTTAGTATGCACCCTAAACCCTACCTCTACACACTACGTTAGTATGCACCCTAAACCCTACCTCTACACACTACGTTAGTATGCACCCTAACCACTACCTCTACACACTACGTTAGTATGCACCCTAACCACTACCTCTACACACTACGTTAGTATGCACCCTAAACCCTACCTCTACACACTACGTTAGTATGCACCCTAAACCCTACCTCTACACACTACGTTAGTATGCACCCTAAACCCTACCTCTACACACTACGTTAGTATGCACCCTAAACCCTACCTCTACACACTACGTTAGTATGCACCCTAAACCCTACCTCTACACACTACGTTAGTATGCACCCTAAACCCTACCTCTACACACTACGTTAGTATGCGCCCTAACCACTACCTCTACACACTACGTTAGTATGCACCCTAAACCCTACCTCTACACACTACGTTAGTATGCACCCTAACCACTACCTCTACACACTACGTTAGTATGCACCCTAACCACTACCTCTACACAATACGTTAGTATGCACCCTAAACCCTACCTCTACACACTACGTTAGTATGCACCCTAAATCCTACCTCTACACACTACGTTAGTATGCACCCTAAACCCTACCTCTACACACTACGTTAGTATGCACCCTAACCACTACCTCTACACACTACGTTAGTATGCACCCTAAACCATACCTCTACACACTACGTTAGTATGCACCCTAAACCCTACCTCTACACACTACGTTAGTATGCACCCTAAACCCTACCTCTACACACTACGTTAGTATGCACCCTAACCACTACCTCTACACACTACGTTAGTATGCACCCTAACCACTACCTCTACACACTACGTTAGTATGCACCCTAAACCCTACCTCTACACACTACGTTAGTATGCACCCTAAACCCTACCTCTACACACTACGTTAGTATGCACCCTAAACCCTACCTCTACACACTACGTTAGTATGCACCCTAAACCCTACCTCTACACACTACGTTAGTATGCGCCCTAACCACTACCTCTACACACTACGTTAGTATGCACCCTAAACCCTACCTCTACACACTACGTTAGTATGCACCCTAACCACTACCTCTACACACTACGTTAGTATGCACCCTAACCACTACCTCTACACACTACGTTAGTATGCACCCTAAACCCTACCTCTACACACTACGTTAGTATGCACCCTAAATCCTACCTCTACACACTACGTTAGTATGCACCCTAAACCCTACCTCTACACACTACGTTAGTATGCACGCTAAATCCTACCTCTACACACTACGTTAGTATGCACCCTAAACCCTACCTCTACACACTACGTTAGTATGCACCCTAACCACTACCTCTACACACTACGTTAGTATGCACCCTAAACCCTACCTCTACACACTACGTTAGTATGCACCCTAAACCCTACCTCTACACACTACGTTAGTATGCACCCTAAACCCTACCTCTACACACTACGTTAGTATGCACCCTAACCACTACCTCTACACACTACGTTAGTATGCACCCTAACCACTACCTCTACACACTACGTTAGTATGCACCCTAAATCCTACCTCTACACACTACGTTAGTATGCACCCTAAACCCTACCTCTACACACTACGTTAGTATGCACCCTAAACCCTACCTCTACACACTACGTTAGTATGCACCCTAAACCCTACCTCTACACACTACGTTAGTATGCACCCTAAACCCTACCTCTACACACTACGTTAGTATGCACCCTAAACCCTACCTCTACACACTACGTTAGTATGCGCCCTAACCACTACCTCTACACACTACGTTAGTATGCACCCTAAACCCTACCTCTACACACTACGTTAGTATGCACCCTAACCACTACCTCTACACACTACGTTAGTATGCACCCTAACCACTACCTCTACACACTACGTTAGTATGCACCCTAAACCCTACCTCTACACACTACGTTAGTATGCACCCTAAACCCTACCTCTACACACTACGTTAGTATGCACCCTAAACCCTACCTCTACACACTACGTTAGTATGCACCCTAACCACTACCTCTACACACTACGTTAGTATGCACCCTAAACCCTACCTCTACACACTACATGGCTTTCCTATAGAAATCTGCCATTGATCTCCGAGGAGATCCGAGGAGGGTTTTCTCCTGGAGCAGTTTGGTGTCCAGGCTTTTTCTGAAGGCTCTCCACGAGTCTGCAATTGTTTCCATTCATGTTGCGATAGTCGATGTTCATACCCAGAGAAATCCGTCCAGGTATCCCTGCCTACCTGATGAACTGGGGATGGGTCGTGAACGCTCCGCCTACCTGATGAACTGGGGATGGGTCGTGAACGCTCCGCCTACCTGATGAACTGGGGATGGGTCGTGAACGCTCCGCCTACCTGATGAACTGGGGATGGGTCGTGAACGCTCCGCCCACCCGATGAACTGGGGATGGGTCGTGAACGCTTCGCCTACCCGATGAACTGGGGATGGGTCGTGAACGCTCCGCCCACCTGATGAACTGGGGATGGGTCGTGAACGCTTCGCCTACCTGATGAACTGGGGATGGGTCGTAAACGCTCCGCCTACCTGATGAACTGGGGATGGGTCGTGAACGCTTCGCCCACCTGATGAACTGGGGATGGGTCGTGAAACGCTCCGCCCACCTGATGAACTGGGGATGGGTCGTGAAACGCTCCGCCCACCTGATGAACTGGGGATGGGTCGTGAAACGCTCCGCCCACCTGATGAACTGGGGATGGGTCGTGAACGCTCCGCCCACCCGATGAACTGGGGATGGGTCGTGAAAACGCTCCGCCCACCCGATGAACTGGGGATGGGTCGTGAACGCTCCGCCCACCTGATGAACTGGGGATGGGTCGTAAAGGCTCCGCCCACCTGATGAACTGGGGATGGGTCGTGAACGCTCCGCCCACCTGATGAACTGGGGATGGGTCGTGAACGCTCCGCCCACCTGATGAACTGGGGATGGGTCGTGAACGCTCCGCCCACCTGATGAACTGGGGATGGGTCGTGAACGCTCCGCCCACCTGATGAACTGGGGATGGGTTGTAAAGGCTCCGCCCACCTGATGAACTGGGGATGGGTTGTAAAGGCTCCGCCCACCTGATGAACTGGGGATGGGTCGTGAACGCTCCGCCCACCTGATGAACTGGGGATGGGTTGTAAAGGCTCCGCCCACCTGATGAACTGGGGATGGGTCGTGAAACGCTCCGCCCACCTGATGAACTGGGGATGGGTTGTAAAGGCTCCGCCCACCTGATGAACTGGGGATGGGTCGTGAAACGCTCCGCCCACCTGATGAACTGGGGATGGGTTGTAAAGGCTCCGCCCACCTGATGAACTGGGGATGGGTTGTAAAGGCTCCGCCCACCTGATGAACTGGGGATGGGTTGTAAAGGCTCCGCCCACCTGATGAACTGGGGATGGGTTGTAAAGGCTCCGCCCACCTGATGAACTGGGGATGGGTTGTAAAGGCTCCGCCCACCTGATGAACTGGGGATGGGTTGTAAAGGCTCCGCCCACCTGATGAACTGGGGATGGGTTGTAAAGGCTCCGCCCACCTGATGAAATGGGGATGGGTCGTGAAACGCTCCGCCCACCTGATGAACTGGGGATGGGTTGTAAAGGCTCCGCCCACCTGATGAACTGGGGATGGGTTGTGAAACGCTCCGCCCACCTGATGAACTGGGGATGGGTTGTAAAGGCTCCGCCCACCTGATGAACTGGGGATGGGTTGTAAAGGCTCCGCCCACCTGATGAACTGGGGATGGGTTGTAAAGGCTCCGCCCACCTGATGAACTGGGGATGGGTCGTGAACGCTCCGCCCACCTGATGAACTGGGGATGGGTCGTGAACGCTCCGCCCACCTGATGAACTGGGGATGGGTTGTAAAGGCTCCGCCCACCTGATGAACTGGGGATGGGTCGTGAACGCTCCGCCCACCTGATGAACTGGGGATGGGTTGTAAAGGCTCCGCCCACCTGATGAACTGGGGATGGGTCGTGAACGCTCCGCCCACCTGATGAACTGGGGATGGGTCGTGAACGCTCCGCCCACCTGATGAACTGGGGATGGGTTGTAAAGGCTCCGCCCACCTGATGAACTGGGGATGGGTTGTAAAGGCTCCGCCCACCTGATGAACTGGGGATGGGTTGTAAAGGCTCCGCCCACCTGATGAACTGGGGATGGGTTGTAAAGGCTCCGCCCACCTGATGAACTGGGGATGGGTTGTAAAGGCTCCGCCCACCTGATGAACTGGGGATGGGTCGTGAACGCTCCGCCCACCTGATGAACTGGGGATGGGTCGTGAACGCTCCGCCCACCTGATGAACTGGGGATGGGTTGTAAAGGCTCCGCCCACCTGATGAACTGGGGATGGGTTGTAAAGGCTCCGCCCACCTGATGAACTGGGGATGGGTTGTAAAGGCTCCGCCCACCTGATGAACTGGGGATGGGTCGTGAAACGCTCCGCCCACCTGATGAACTGGGGATGGGTTGTAAAGGCTCCGCCCACCTGATGAACTGGGGATGGGTTGTAAAGGCTCCGCCCACCTGATGAACTGGGGATGGGTTGTAAAGGCTCCGCCCACCTGATGAACTGGGGATGGGTTGTAAAGGCTCCGCCCACCTGATGAACTGGGGATGGGTCGTGAACGCTCCGCCCACCTGATGAACTGGGGATGGGTCGTGAACGCTCCGCCCACCTGATGAACTGGGGATGGGTTGTAAAGGCTCCGCCCACCTGATGAACTGGGGATGGGTCGTGAACGCTCCGCCCACCTGATGAACTGGGGATGGGTCGTGAACGCTCCGCCCACCTGATGAACTGGGGATGGGTTGTAAATGCTCCGCCCACCTGATGAACTGGGGATGGGTTGTAAAGGCTCCGCCCACCTGATGAACTGGGGATGGGTTGTAAAGGCTCCGCCCACCTGATGAACTGGGGATGGGTTGTAAAGGCTCCGCCCACCTGATGAACTGGGGATGGGTTGTAAAGGCTCCGCCCACCTGATGAACTGGGGATGGGTCGTGAACGCTCCGCCCACCTGATGAACTGGGGATGGGTCGTGAACGCTCCGCCCACCTGATGAACTGGGGATGGGTAGTAAAGGCTCCGCCCACCTGATGAACTGGGGATGGGTCGTGAACGCTCCGCCCACCTGATGAACTGGGGATGGGTCGTGAACGCTCCGCCCACCTGATGAACTGGGGATGGGTTGTAAAGGCTCCGCCCACCTGATGAACTGGGGATGGGTTGTAAAGGCTCCGCCCACCTGATGAACTGGGGATGGGTTGTAAAGGCTCCGCCCACCTGATGAACTGGGGATGGGTTGTAAAGGCTCCGCCCACCTGATGAACTGGGGATGGGTTGTAAAGGCTCCGCCCACCTGATGAACTGGGGATGGGTCGTGAACGCTCCGCCCACCTGATGAACTGGGGATGGGTCGTGAACGCTCCGCCCACCTGATGAACTGGGGATGGGTTGTAAAGGCTCCGCCCACCTGATGAACTGGGGATGGGTCGTGAACGCTCCGCCCACCTGATGAACTGGGGATGGGTCGTGAACGCTCCGCCCACCTGATGAACTGGGGATGGGTTGTAAAGGCTCCGCCCACCTGATGAACTGGGGATGGGTTGTAAAGGCTCCGCCCACCTGATGAACTGGGGATGGGTTGTAAAGGCACCGCCCACCTGATGAACTGGGGATGGGTTGTAAAGGCTCCGCCCACCTGATGAACTGGGGATGGGTTGTAAAGGCTCCGCCCACCTGATGAACTGGGGATGGGTTGTAAAGGCTCCGCCCACCTGATGAACTGGGGATGGGTTGTAAAGGCTCCGCCCACCTGATGAACTGGGGATGGGTTGTAAAGGCTCCGCCCACCTGATGAACTGGGGATGGGTTGTAAAGGCTCCGCCCACCTGATGAACTGGGGATGGGTCGTGAAACATTGGCGAGGACATTCTCACCTTTACTGTTAAGGCGAGGCTTATATGATCCAGCACTCTGGTACCCTACAGACCATGACCCTTTGTGTTTTCTACATCAGTCAAATGTAATGGAGTTCATCGCCCATGTTGTGAATGGGTGTTGGTTCATACATGGTTTTGTACAATGCTAGACATGACTGGCTTGTTGACCTGACAGCCAGTGAGGTGAGACAAGTGGTCTCACCAGCAGCACACATGAACATTGTTGAGTAAGGGGGAAGCTGGTGTGATGTTGATGATGATGTGTTGTTCTGTGAGTCAAATACACCAGATATTGTTGTTGATGGGGGGAGGCCAGGGGGAGGTGCTCATTCTGGAAGTGGGCTGCTCATTGGATGGCTACATGGAGAAGGCCTTGGCAGAGAATGTGCTTAAATACCAGCCCCTCATGGCACGCTGGGACAGCCTCGGGTGGGACAGCCTCGGGTGGAGGTGCAGGCAGGCTGGGACAGCCTCGGGTGGAGGTGCAGACAGGGTGGGACAGCCTCGGGTGGGACAGCCTCGGGTGGAGGTGCAGGCAGGCTGGGACAGCCTCGGGTGGAGGTGCAGACAGGCTGGGACAGCCTCGGGTGGGACAGCCTCGGGTGGAGGTGCAGACAGGCTGGGACAGCCTCGGGTGGAGGTGCAGGCAGGCTGGAACAGCCTCGGGTGGAGGTGCAGGCAGGCTGGAACAGCCTCGGGTGGAGGTGCAGACAGGCTGGGACAGCCTCGGGTGGGACAGCCTCGGGTGGAGGTGCAGGCAGGCTGGGACAGCCTCGGGTGGAGGTGCAGGCAGGCTGGGACAGCCTCGGGTGGAGGTGCAGACAGGCTGGGACAGCCTCGGGTGGGACAGCCTCGGGTGGAGGTGCAGGCAGGCAGGAACAGCCTCGTGGAGGTGTAAGCTGGTGGTGCTGATATGTGGCAGTCTAAGCCAAACTCACAGGCTTGCAGTGCGTGGCCACCAGATTGTGGGCCTGACAACAACTAAGTAAAAGCAGTTGGCTAGGTACTGCTCTGTTTCAGCTGTCATGGGACTAAGACAAAGCAGTTGGCTAGGTACTGCTCTGTTCAGCTGTCATGGGACTAAGGCAAACCAGTTAGCTAGGTACTGCTCTGTTTCAGCTGTCGTGGGACTAAGGAAAAGCAGTTGGCTAGGTACTGCTCTGTTTCAGCTGTCGATGGACTAGGGCAAAGCAGTTGGCTAGGTACTGCTCTGTTTCAGTTGTCGTGGGACTAAGGCAAAGCAGTTGGCTAGGTACTGCTCTGTTTCAGCTGTCGTGGGACTAAGGCAAAGCAGTTGGCTAGGTACTGCTCTGTTTCAGCTGTCGTGGGACTAAGGCAAAGCAGTTGGCTAGGTACTACTCCGTTTCAGCTGTCGTGGGACTAAGGCAAAGCAGTTGGCTGGGTACTGCTCTGTTCAGCTGTCGTTGGACTAAGGCAAAGCAGTTGGCTAGGTAAAGCTCTGTTTCAGCTGTCGTGGGACTAGAGCAAAGCAGTTGGCTAGGTACTGCTCTGTTCAGCTGTCGTGGGACTAAGGCAAAGCAGTTGGCTAGGTACTGCTCTGTTTCAGCTGTCTTGGGACTAAGGCAAAGCAGTTGGCTAGGTACTGCTCTGTTTCAGCTGTCGTGGGACTAACGCAAAGCAGTTGGCTAGGTACTGCTCTGTTTCAGCTGTCGTGGGACTAAGACAAAGCAGTTGGCTAGGTACTGCTCTGTTTCAGCTGTCGATGGATTAGGGCAAAGCAGTTGGCTAGGTACTGCTCTGTTTCAGCTGTCGATGGACTAGGGCAAAGCAGTTGGCTAGGTACTGCTCTGTTTCAGCTGTCGTGGGAAAAAGGCAAAGCAGTTGGCTAGGTACTGCTCTGTTTCAGATGTCGTGGGACTAAGACAAAGCAGTTGGCTAGGTACTGCTCTGTTCAGCTGTCGTGGGACTAGGGCAAAGCAGTTAGCTAGGTACTCCTCTGTTTCAGCTGTCGTGGGACTAAGACAAAGCAGTTGGCTGGGTACTGCTCTGTTTCAGTTGTCGTGGGACTAAGACAAAGCAGTTGGCTAGGTAGTGCTCTGTTTCAGCTGTCGTGGGACTAAGGCAAAGCAGTTGGCTGGGTACTGCTCTGTTTCAGTTGTCGTGGGACTAAGGCAAAGCAGTTGGCTAGGTACTGCTCTGTTCAGCTGTCATGGGACTAAGGCAAAGCAGTTGGCTAGGTACTGCTCTGTTTCAGCTGTCGTGGGACTAAGGCAAAGCAGTTGGCTAGGTACTGCTCTGTTTCAGCTGTAGTGAGACTAGGGCAAAGCAGTTGGCTAGGTACTGCTCTGTTTCAGCTGTCGTGGGACTAAGGCAAAGCAGTTGGCTAGGTACTGCTCTGTTTCAGCTGTCGTGGGACTAAGGCAAAGCAGTTGGCTAGGTACTGCTCTGTTTCAGCTGTCGTGGGACTAAGGCAAAGCAGTTGGCTAGGTACTGCTCTGTTTCAACTGTCGTGGGACTAAGGCAAAGCAGTTGGCTAGGTACTGCTCTGTTTCAGCTGTCGTGGGACTAAGGCAAAGCAGTTGGCTAGGTACTGCTCTGTTTCAGCTGTCGTGGGACTAAGACAAAGCAGTTGGCTAGGTACTGCTCTGTTTCAGCTGTAGTGGGCAGCCTAGCTGCTTAGAGAAGGAGGTGCTTTCTGGACCCTTGAGGGACATGCATACAGGGACCTTTGATTGGTGGCTTCAAATAAATTATTTAACGTGTGTGTGTGTGTGTGTGTGTGTGTGTGTGTGTGTGTGTGTGTGTGTGTGTGTGTGTGTGTGTGTGTGTGTGTGTGTGTGTGTGTGTGTGTGTGTGTGTGTGTGTGTGTGTGTGTGTGTGTGTGTGTGTGTGTAGAATTGTATCAAGACAGCAGGTATGAGATTTTCATTGACCAATCGCTGATCAGTCAAGGCCGCCTGCTGACAGGCGAAGTCCAGTACAGAGAATCCCCTGACAGCCAACCAGAGTCCCCGGTGTCTGGGTTAGGGGTGGGCTCAGTCGCGGCGCTGGGTCTGGAACTGTGGTCATTGTCGGGGGAAGTTATGTTTGACAATTTCCTGTTGACTGATGACCTGAAGCTGGCTGAGAGATGGACACAGGACACCTGGGGACGGAAACAAGTACGTCTCTCTCTCTCTGTTTCACTCATCTCTCTCTCAATCTGTACGTCTCTCTCTCTCAATCTGTACGTCTCTCTCTCTCAATCTGTACGTCTCTCTTTCTGTTTCACTCATCTCTCTCTCAATCTGTACGTCTCTCTCTCTCTCAATCTGTACATCTCTCTTTCTGTTTCACTTATTCTCTCTCTCAATCTGTACGTCTCTCTCTCTGTTTCACTTATTCTCTCTCTCAATCTGTACATCTCTCTTTGTGATACTCCACTCGGAAATAACTGTGTGTGTGTGTGTGTGCGTGCGGTTTGTGTGTGTGCGTGCGGTGTGTGTGTGTGTGTGTGTGTGTGTGTGTGTGTGTGTGTGTGTGTGTGTGTGTGTGTGTGTCTATGTGTGTGTGTGTGTGTGTGTGTGTGTGTGTGTGTGTGTGTGTGTGTGTGTGTGTGTGTGTGTGTGTGTGTGTGTGTGTGTGTGTGTGTGTGTGTGTGTGTGTGCGTGCGTGCGTGCGTGCGTGCGTGCGGTGTGTGTTCTCCCAGCCTGGCCGGTTGGAGCGACTCCTGATAGCAACTAACTCTCGTCCCTGGCTCTGGGGTGTCTACATCTTCACGGTGGGATTACCCATCATCCTCTTTATCAGCTACATGTGGCCGGACAAGGTACACACACACACACACACACACACACACACACACACACACACACACACACACACACACACACACACACACACACATATACACACACACACTAATCCAATAGTACTATGTTTGTCAGAGATTCGGGCCCCCTGACCAGGACTACTACTATAAGAAGTCTGATGAACCTCAACTAGACAGACAACCAGAGAGAGACCTGCCAGACAGACAACCAGAGAGAGACCTGCCAGACAGACAACCAGAGAGAGACCTGCCAGACAGACAACCAGAGAGAGACCAGCCAGAAAGACCAACCAGCCTCTCAGACTATGGTGAGACACACAAACACACACCCACACACTGTATGTGCAGGCACACACATTACACGTCTAAGATGTGCTGTATGTGTTTGTAGGTGCGGTGAGCAGAGAGGGGGCCAGGAAGAGAGAAACTCAGAAGGTTCAGAGGAAGTCAGACCTGGAAGTTGAGGTGAAGACATGACCTTTAACCTCTCATCTTTATGTGTTAGACGTCTTTCTACAGACATCACTGATGTGTCTTTGTGTTTGTCTACAGAATGAGTGACAGGGCCTGGCGAGCCTGAGGACTAACCAACCCTAACCAGCCTGAGGACTAACCAGCCCTAACCAGCCTGAGGACTAACCAGCCTGAGGACTAACCGACCCTAACCAGCCTGAGGACTAACCGACACTAACCAGCCTGAGGACTAACCGACCCTAACCAACCTGAGGACTAACCAACCCTAACCAACCTGAGGACTAACCGACCCTAACCAGCCTGAGGACTAACCAACCCTAACCAGCCTGAGGACTAACCAACCCTAACCAACCCTAACCAACCTGAGGACTAACCGACCCTAACCAACCCTAACCAGCCTGAGGACTAACCGACCCTAACCAACCTGAGGACTAACCGACCCTAACCAACCCTAACCAACCTGAGGACTAACCAACCCTAACCAACCCTAACCAACCTGAGGACTAACCGACCCTAACCAACCCTAACCAGCCTGAGGACTAACCGACCCTAACCAGCCTGAGGACTAACCAACCCTAACCAACCCTAACCAACCTGAGGACTAACCGACCCTAACCAACCCTAACCAGCCTGAGGACTAACCGACCCTAACCAACCTGAGGACTAACCGACCCTAACCAACCTGAGGACTAACCAACCCTAACCAACCCTAACCAGCCTGAGGACTAACCGACCCTAACCAACCTGAGGTCTAACCAACCCTAACCAGCCTGAGGACTAACCGACCCTAACCAGCCTGAGGACTAACCGACCCTAACCAACCTGAGGACTAACCAACCCTAACCAGCCTGAGGACTTATCAACCCTAACCAGCCTGAGGACTAACCGACCCTAACCAACCTGAGGACTAACCGACACTAACCAACCCTAACCAGCCTGACGACTAACCGACCCTAACCAGCCTGAGGACTAACCAACCCTAACCAACCTGAGGACTAACCGACCCTAACCAGCCTGAGGACTAACCGACCCTAACCAACCTGAGGACTAACCGACCCTAACCAGCCTGAGGACTAACCAACCCTAACCAACCTGAGGACTAACCAACCCTAACCAACCCTAACCAACCTGAGGACTAACCGACCCTAACCAACCCTAACCAGCCTGAGGACTAACCGACCCTAACCAGCCTGAGGACTAACCAACCCTAACCAACCCTAACCAACCTGAGGACTAACCGACCCTAACCAACCCTAACCAGCCTGAGGACTAACCGACCCTAACCAACCTGAGGACTAACCGACCCTAACCAACCTGAGGACTAACCAACCCTAACCAACCCTAACCAGCCTGAGGACTAACCGACCCTAACCAACCTGAGGTCTAACCAACCCTAACCAGCCTGAGGACTAACCGACCCTAACCAGCCTGAGGACTAACCGACCCTAACCAACCTGAGGACTAACCAACCCTAACCAGCCTGAGGACTTATCAACCCTAACCAGCCTGAGGACTAACCGACCCTAACCAACCTGAGGACTAACCGACCCTAACCAACCCTAACCAGCCTGACGACTAACCGACCCTAACCAGCCTGAGGACTAACCAACCCTAACCAACCTGAGGACTAACCGACCCTAACCAGCCTGAGGACTAACCGACCCTAACCAACCTGAGGACTAACCGACCCTAACCAGCCTGAGGACTAACCAACCCTAACCAACCTGAGGACTAACCGACCCTAACCAGCCTGAGGACTAACCGACCCTAACCAACCTGAGGACTAACCAACCCTAACCAACCCTAACCAACCTGAGGACTAACCGACCCTAACCAACCCTAACCAGCCTGAGGACTAACCGACCCTAACCAGCCTGAGGACTAACCAACCCTAACCAACCCTAACCAACCTGAGGACTAACCGACCCTAACCAACCCTAACCAGCCTGAGGACTAACCGACCCTAACCAACCTGAGGACTAACCGACCCTAACCAACCTGAGGACTAACCAACCCTAACCAACCCTAACCAGCCTGAGGACTAACCGACCCTAACCAACCTGAGGTCTAACCAACCCTAACCAGCCTGAGGACTAACCGACCCTAACCAGCCTGAGGACTAACCGACCCTAACCAACCTGAGGACTAACCAACCCTAACCAGCCTGAGGACTTATCAACCCTAACCAGCCTGAGGACTAACCGACCCTAACCAACCTGAGGACTAACCGACCCTAACCAACCCTAACCAGCCTGACGACTAACCGACCCTAACCAGCCTGAGGACTAACCAACCCTAACCAACCTGAGGACTAGCCGACCCTAACCAGCCTGAGGACTAACCGACCCTAACCAACCTGAGGACTAACCGACCCTAACCAGCCTGAGGACTAACCAACCCTAACCAACCTGAGGACTAACCGACCCTAACCAGCCTGAGGACTAACCGACCCTAATCAACCTGAGGACTAACCGACCCTAACCAACCTGAGGACTAACCAACCCTAACCAGCCTGAGGACTAACCAACCCTAACCAGCCTGAGGACTAACCGACCCTAACCAGCCTGAGGACTAACTAGAGCTGTGGCGGTCACGAAATTTCATCAGCCAGTGATTGTCAAGCCAATAACTGTCGATCTCACGTTATTGCCACTGATGCAGACCTCTGGAACATCTACATGTAAAGAAGTCTAATAAATCCATGTAATATAACCTACACCACAATAAATCCATCATTTATTTCAGACAGCTCTAAAGAAGCATGATATGAAGAAAATGTAGTCTATTTCAGAAGAAGAGAACAGCATACTCTGAGTTGTCCTTACGTTAGGTCCTGATCTGGCTATGCCATATGGCTGTGGGCTACACTAGTTCATTTAGCAGGTCCTGATCTGGCTATGCCATATGGCTGTGGGCTACACTAGTTCATTTAGCAGGTCCTGATCTGGCTATACCATATGGCTGTGGGCTACACTAGTTCATTTAGCAGGTCCTGATCTGGCTATGCCATATGGCTGTGGGCTACACTAGTTCATTTAGCAGGTCCTGATCTGGCTATGCCATATGGCTGTGGGCTACGCTAGTTCATTTAGCAGGTCCTGATCTGGCTGTGCCATATGGCTGTGGGCTACGCTAGTTCATTTAGCAGGTCCTGATCTGGCTGTGCCATCTGGCTGTGGGCTACACTAGTTCATTTAGCAGGTCCTAATCTGGCTGTGCCATATGGCTGTGGGCTACACTAGTTCATTTAGCAGGTCCTGATCTGGCTGTGCCATCTGGCTGTGGGCTACACTAGTTCATTTAGCAGGTCCTGATCTGGCTGTGCCATCTGGCTGTGGGCTACACTAGTTCATTTAGCAGGTCCTGATCTGGCTGTGCCATATGGCTGTGGGCTACACTAGTTCATTTAGCAGGTCCTGATCTGGCTATGCCATATGGCTGTGGGCTACACTAGTTCATTTAGCAGGTCCTGATCTGGCTATGCCATATGGCTGTGGGCTACACTAGTTCATTTAGCAGGTCCTGATCTGGCTATGCCATATGGCTGTGGGCTACACTAGTTCATTTAGCAGGTCCTGATCTGGCTATGCCATATGGCTGTGGGCTACACTAGTTCATTTAGCAGGTCCTGATCTGGCTATGCCATATGGCTGTGGGCTACGCTAGTTCATTTAGCAGGTCCTGATCTGGCTATGCCATATGGCTGTGGGCTACGCTAGTTCATTTAGCAGGTCCTGATCTGGCTATGCCATATGGCTGTGGGCTACACTAGTTCATTTAGCAGGTCCTGATCTGGCTATGCCATATGGCTGTGGGCTACGCTAGTTCATTTAGCAGGTCCTGATCTGGCTATGCCATATGGCTGTGGGCTACACTAGTTCATTTAGCAGGTCCTGATCTGGCTATGCCATATGGCTGTGGGCTACACTAGTTCATTTAGCAGGTCCTGATCTGACTATGCCATGTGGCTGTGGGCGACACTAGTTCATTTAGCAGGTCCTGATCTGACTATGCCATGTGGCTGTGGGCGACACTAGTTCATTTAGCAGGTCCTGATCTGACTATGCCATGTGGCTGTGGGCGACACTAGTTCATTTAGCAGGTCCTGATCTGGCTGTGCCATATGGCTGTGGGCGACACTAGTTCATTTAGCAGGTCCTGATCTGACTATGCCATGTGGCTGTGGGCGACACTAGTTCATTTAGCAGGTCCTGATCTGACTATGCCATATGGCTGTGGGCGACACTAGTTCATTTAGCAGGTCCTGATCTGGCTGTGCCATATGGCTGTGGGCTACACTAGTTCATTTAGCAGGTCCTGATCTGACTATGGGCTACACTAGTTCATTTAGCAGGTCCTGATCTGGCTATGCCATATGGCTGTGGGCGACACTAGTTCATTTAGCAGGTCCTGATCTGACTATGGGCTACACTAGTTCATTTAGCAGGTCCTGATCTGGCTGTGGGCGACACTAGTTCATTTAGCAGGTCCTGATCTGACTATGCCATATGGCTGTGGGCGACACTAGTTCATTTAGCAGGTCCTGATCTGACTATGGGCTACACTAGTTAATTTAGCAGGTCCTGATCTGGCTGTGCCATATGGCTGTGGGCGACACTAGTTCATTTAGCAGGTCCTGATCTGACTATGGGCTACACTAGTTAATTTAGCAGGTCCTGATCTGGCTGTGCCATATGGCTGTGGGCGACACTAGTTCATTTAGCAGGTCCTGATCTGACTATGGGCTACACTAGTTAATTTAGCAGGTCCTGATCTGGCTGTGCCATATGGCTGTGGGCGACACTAGTTCATTTAGCAGGTCCTGATCTGGCTATGCCATGTGGCTGTGGGCGACACTAGTTCATTTAGCAGACAAGATTTGGTTAGAATTCCGTGGCATCATTTAATATTATTTTATAGTATGAAGAATATAATTGAACAAAGCTGAATAAAACAGAAAGGATATTTTCTCCAAGTGATTTGAGGGAGTGTGAACATACGGCTAATCTGTGTGGAGCAGTTAACAAAGAAACAGGTCCTCCTATATGTTTAATTTAGAGTTATTAATGTAACTTTAGTTGTCCTACAAACGTTGGCCTATATGTTTAGATTTAATACATTGTAAGGCTGCATGATGAGACTCTAATGATGATTTGAAACAAGTTTCTTGAAAGGCATGATCTCTGCTTTGTATTTGGAGAAGGCTGTACACCAGGGGTTCTTCAACTTTTTCAGCCTGGGACCCAAATGAGAAAGTGTTTTCCTGGTACTCAAGCTTAGGAAAATGTGCAACTATACATAAATATCGGAACATTTCATTGCCCTTATGCCTAAAAAAAATGCAACATAGACAAAAACGAATATCAATGAAATACCCATAAATATATTTTCATGTCTATTTTTATTGAGTTTATTCTTACGTTCCTGTCTAGGTTGGAACCGTTTCTGTTAAAATACAAGACATAATGTTCATTCTGAACTGGAATAAACGGATCGATCACATCACACAGATGTATAACAGAACACAGGCTTTTTGATCGTGAACCCCTAAGTAACATTACAGATAAACAATTCAGAACTACTATACATCCTACTGCACACCTCACTCTACATCTTACTGTACATCCTACATAATAAGAATCAAACTTATTACAGCAACCGTTCCAACCTAGACTTGTTTTCAACCATAATTTCTACAGTAAAATGGGCCTGATCATTTTCATCTGTACTGTTACTGAGGGTTGCACTATCAATAGCTAGTTAGCTTGCTGTGGCTAACGTTAGCTATTAGCTGTGTAACGTTACAAGGCCAGGGGATTGTTTGAAAGATAAACTCACATCTAATACTATGAGATAGTACTCCCTTATTTCTGCCTATCATAACCTGATATAAAATGACCACAATGCCTTGCTAGTTGACTTACTGGTCCACTGTCGACGCACTGTTTCCTGAATCATTCTGCCCTGTTCTGAAATAACTCCCTGGGTTTACCATCATGCTGTGGATGTTTGGTCAGGACGTGTCGTTTTATTAATTTGTTCGTTTTGAGAGACTCATTACTAAGCACTTCCCCACACAAAACACATTGTGGGCGCTCCTAGTTATTTCTCAAAGTTTGTATGAAAGAGACAAAAAGTCATCACTGTATTTGCGTTTCAAGCCGATTGAGCTCAGTCAGAACATGTGGCTAGCATGAGTCCATTTCATGACAGCGGTTGTAATGAATGCTGTCTTCATTGACCTTAACACATAGCTATAATACTGTTATAATGCCTTCCTTATTAAAGCAGACTTTGTTGCAAATATCTTGCTACACCCCACAGTTAAACACGTTCTGCCCGTAACAGATACTAACCTCACTCCCACACGCAGGGGAGGATGGCTGACTCAGACCTTTTATGACCACTGATAAGGCAGGCATGCCACTATACGAGCACGCACATGCACACACACACCCTTGTTTCAGGCTGGGTTTCCAAGAACAAAGAACAGTGCCAAGAACCAATGGGACATTGACACCAGCCTGGAGGGGACGATCCTCCACTTACAACGACCAGTCAGGAGCACGAACTACCAGAATCTACCTACGTCATTCACTGTATAAAATGTACTGCACAATATGTTTCGGGACTCTGTTCTGCTAGTTCCTTCTGAGCTAAATGAACGAGCCCGTGCACGCTTTGCTCAGATATCTTTACCTCCGAATAAACTGCCTTACTATACCTTATCCACCTCGTCCAGCGTCTCAACTTGGTCTCATTTCTCAAGTAACGATTCATCAACACGGTGAGTGATGGCGAGTGAGAATAACAAGTCAGCGGCTTGAACGACAGCTCCGCAGCGTACGGGTCGCGGATTTCAAGAAAACTGCCGGTAAACAGCGAAGCACACCGGCATCCCCCCTCCGCAGCTGCCAAACTGAGCAGAGAGCGCTGATAAGCAGCACTGAACCGAGAGCGCAGTTGCACAAATCAATTCCAGTAATTAATGAAATAATTCTACATTTACGTCGCGACCCACCATGAATAGGTCCGTGACCCATACTTTAAGAAATGCTGCTGTACACATTACATCAGTCACTCATTCACAATTTGACAAGCACTTGATTATACCTCGTATTTCAGGGTGGCATCCCTCTTGTGGCAGTAACCTTGGTATGAAACTCTTTAGTAATAAAATGCAATTGCAGACAGACACATACAGAGTAACTCGGTAGTCTATAGTAAAGATCTGTGTGGAGAAACAGGAGACACCACTCTTTATACAACCTACCATCAATCATATCTTAACATTGTTGCATTGGATTAGATACACAGTATCTAAGATGAGTAAAACATGTCTAGACCGTGGTTTCTCACTCTACTACCTCGTCCTTGAGGCTGGGTCACTATCAGTAGGAGCAGACAGTTCTCAGCCTGAGAACTAAAACAGTACATCTCCATTTACCCAGTACTTTTCCCCCATTTGTGCATTGCAAGCATACAGTAATCATGGCATTGGTGTTTATTTACAACATAATCTTGCTGATCATGTAAAACAGTTGGTTCTTCAGGGTTTTGGTCTTCATCTTTTTCAAGTCTTTAGTCTCGAGAGAGCTAACCAATCCATTAAACAAGCCACTCCACCAATACATCTTGGGTGGATTGTTTACCGCTGGTGTTAATAAAGGCCTGGGGTGTTAATAAAGGCCTGAATAAAGGCCTGGGGTGTACACCACATGAAATGTTGACAGGACATTACTCTGGGGGTGGTAGATGGACACAAACTTCTGGTCCACTCCCATCATTATGGCTACCTGCTTCACTACATCACCAGTGGAGTGGGTACCATTGTCTGCAGATAAAACCTCAGGAACACCACATCTAGGTATTATCTCCCTCACTAGTAGCTTTGCTACTGTCTTAGCATCACAGTGTGTGGTGGGCAATGCCTCCATCCACCTGGTGAACCTGTCAGTAAGGAAACTTTTTCTTTTCTTTCTGCAAGATCTATAAAATCCATGGCAAGATGGACAAATGGTCCTCTTGAAGTAGGGAAATGACCTGGTTTCAGAGGAGTTCCTTTGGCAATGTTAAATCGCATGCACGTAGCACATCGAAACAGAAACTGTTACACATGCTGGACAAAACCAATCCAAAGAAATTGCTTCTATCATATCCCCCTTAACAAATGGGCCACACCATGGGCCACTTGGCAAACAGAGGCAATAAGACAAGCTGGCAGACACGATCTGCCAGACAGTCTGTCTCCAAATATTTTGAAGCGGGGTCAAGATTACAACCCGCTGTTGCCATGCCTAATGAGAACCAACATCCAAAGCCTGTTTAGATGCAAAATCATCAGTGTCTTTCCCAACAGTAGCAGAGAAGAACATGGAGTGGCTGTGACACTTTGAAGCAGCCAATTTAGCAGCCTCATCTGCCATGGCGTTACCCATATTCACAAAATCTTTCCCCCAGTGTGAGCAGCAACCTTCACGATAGCCAAAGGAGAGGGCAGCATCATAGCCTCCAATAGATCTGAAACCATAGTTCTATTATGAATAGGACTTCCACAAGCATTGGGAAAACCCCTACTCCTCCACACACCAGGAGAGACAAACCCCTACTCCTCCACACACCAGGAGAGACAAACCCCTACTCCTCCTGACACCACACCAGGAGAGACAAACCCCCTACTCCTCCAGACACCAGGAGAGACAACCCCCTACTCCTCCAGACACCAGGAGAGACAAACCCCTACTCCTCCACACACCAGGAGAGACAAACCCCTACTCCTCCACACACCAGGAGAGACAAACCCCTACTCCTCCTGACACCACACCAGGAGAGACAAACCCCCTACTCCTCCAGACACCAGGAGAGACAACCCCCTACTCCTCCAGACACCAGGAGAGACAAACCCCTACTCCTCCACACACCAGGAGAGACAACCCCCTACTCCTCCTGACACCACACCAGGAGAGACAAACCCCTACTCCTCCTGACACCACACCAGGAGAGACAAACCCCCTACTCCTCCAGACACCAGGAGAGACAACCCCCTACTCCTCCAGACACCAGGAGAGACAAACCCCTACTCCTCCAGACACCACACCAGGAGAGACAAACCCCTACTCCTCCACACACCAGGAGAGACAAACCCCTACTCCTCCAGACACCAGGAGAGACAAACCCCCTACTCCTCCACACACCAGGAGAGACAAACCCCCTACTCCTCCACACACCAGGAGAGACAAACTTCTACTCCTCCAGACACCAGGAGACAAACTTCTACTCCTCCAGACACCACACCAGGAGAGACAAACCCCCTACTCCTCCAGACACCAGGAGACAAACCCCCGACTCCTCCACACACCAGGAGAGACAAACCCCTACTCCTCCAGACACCACACCAGGAGAGACAAACCCCTACTCCTCCAGACACCACACCAGGAGAGACAAACCCCTACTCCTCCTGACACCACACCAGGAGAGACAAACCCCTACTCCTCCACACCAGGAGAGACAAACCCCCTACTCCTCCACACACCAGGAGAGACAAACCCCTACTCCTCCACACACCAGGAGACAAACCCCTACTCCTCCAGACACCAGGAGAGACAAACCCCCTACTCCTCCACACACCAGGAGAGACAAACCCCTACTCCTCCACACACCAGGAGACAAACCCCTACTCCTCCAGACACCAGGAGAGACAAACCCCCTACTCCTCCACACACCAGGAGAGACAAACCCCCTACTCCTCCAGACACCACACAAGGAGAGAAAAACCCCCTACTCCTCCAGACACCAGGAGAGACAACCCCCTACTCCTCCTGACACCACACCAGGAGAGACAAACCCCTACTCCTCCTGACACCACACCAGGAGAGACAAACCCCTACTCCTCCAGACACCACACCAGGAGAGACAAACCCCTACTCCTCCAGACACCAGGAGAGACAAACCCCTACTCCTCCAGACACCAGGAGAGACAACCCCCTACTCCTCCAGACACCACACCAGGAGAGACAAACCCCTACTCCTCCTGACACCACACCAGGAGAGACAAACCCCTACTCCTCCACACACCAGGAGACACAACCCCCTACTCCTCCTGACACCACACCAGGAGAGACAAACCCCTACTCCTCCTGACACCACACCAGGAGAGACAAACCCCTACTCCTCCTGACACCACACCAGGAGAGACAAACCCCCTACTCCTCCACACACCAGGAGAGACAAACCCCTACTCCTCCAGACACCACACCAGGAGAGACAAACCCCCTACTCCTCCACACACCAGGAGAGACAAACCCCTACTCCTCCACACACCAGGAGAGACAAACTTCTACTCCTCCAGACACCACACCAGGAGAGACAAACCCCCTACTCCTCCAGACACCAGGAGACAAACCCCCTACTCCTCCACACCAGGAGAGACAAACCCCCTACTCCTCCACACACCAGGAGAGACAAACCCCTACTCCTCCAGACACCACACCAGGAGAGACAAACCCCTACTCCTCCTGACACCACACCAGGAGAGACAAACCCCTACTCCTCCTGACACCACACCAGGAGAGACAAACCCCTACTCCTCCTGACACCACACCAGGAGAGACAAACCCCTACTCCTCCACACCAGGAGAGACAAACCCCCTACTCCTCCACACACCAGGAGAGACAAACCCCTACTCCTCCAGACACCAGGAGAGACAAACCCCCTACTCCTCCACACACCAGGAGAGACAAACCCCCTACTCCTCCAGACACCACACAAGGAGAGACAAACCCCCTACTCCTCCAGACACCAGGAGAGACAACCCCCTACTCCTCCTGACACCACACCAGGAGAGACAAACCCCTACTCCTCCTGACACCACACCAGGAGAGACAAACCCCTACTCCTCCTGACACCACACCAGGAGAGACAAACCCCTACTCCTCCAGACACCAGGAGAGACAAACCCCTACTCCTCCAGACACCAGGAGAGACAACCCCCTACTCCTCCAGACACCACACCAGGAGAGACAAACCCCTACTCCTCCTGACACCACACCAGGAGAGACAAACCCCTACTCCTCCACACACCAGGAGAGACAACCCCCTACTCCTCCTGACACCACACCAGGAGAGACAAACCCCTACTCCTCCTGACACCACACCAGGAGAGACAAACCCCTACTCCTCCTGACACCACACCAGGAGAGACAAACCCCCTACTCCTACTGACACCACACCAGGAGAGACAAACCCCCTACTCCTCCACACCAGGAGAGACAAACACCTACTCCTCCACACCAGGAGAGACAAACCCCCTACTCCTCCACACACCAGGAGAGACAAACCCCCTACTCCTCCAGACACCACACAAGGAGAGACAAACCCCCTACTCCTCCAGACACCAGGAGAGACAACCCCCTACTCCTCCTGACACCACACCAGGAGAGACAAACCCCTACTCCTCCACACACCAGGAGAGACAACCCCCTACTCCTCCTGACACCACACCAGGAGAGACAAACCCCTAGTCCTCCAGACACCACACCAGGAGAGACAAACCCCTACTCCTCCAGACACCAGGAGAGACAAACCCCTAGTCCTCCAGACACCAGGAGAGACAAACCCCTACTCCTCCAGACACCAGGAGAGACAAACCCCTAGTCCTCCAGACACCAGGAGAGACAAACCCCTACTCCTCCAGACACCAGGAGAGACAAACCCCTAGTCCTCCAGACACCACACCAGGAGAGACAAACCCCTACTCCTCCAGACACCAGGAGAGACAAACACCTACTCCTCCACACCAGGAGAGACAAACCCCCTACTCCTCCACACACCAGGAGAGACAAACCCCTACTCCTCCAGACACCAGGAGAGACAAACCCCTAGTCCTCCAGACACCACACCAGGAGAGACAAACCCCTACTCCTCCAGACACCAGGAGAGACAAACCCCTAGTCCTCCAGACACCAGGAGAGACAAACCCCTACTCCTCCAGACACCAGGAGAGACAAACCCCTAGTCCTCCAGACACCAGGAGAGACAAACCCCTACTCCTCCAGACACCAGGAGAGACAAACCCCTAGTCCTCCAGACACCACACCAGGAGAGACAAACCCCTACTCCTCCAGACACCAGGAGAGACAAACACCTACTCCTCCACACCAGGAGAGACAAACCCCCTACTCCTCCACACACCAGGAGAGACAAACCCATATTGCACAAGCAGAATCAGAGAAAATTGTAACCCTTTTCCCTTCTCCCATTTTACAGGCAGTGGTTAGTGCCAAAAGTTCAGCCTGTTGACCTGAGAAAGTGTCTGGTAATGGTTGTTGTATGTGAGTGGTTCTATCAACTGTCACAATACCAAACGCTGCATGTTTTTCCCTGTAGTTTGATATATATATATATGAGAGAGAGGCTGGTGCACCTAACCAAAAACTGTGGGCTCCAGTGTCAATGGGATAGTTCTTCCATGTACCTGAGGTTTGATTATTGGGTCCTTTTTCCCATCTTCGAATATGTACTGGGGAGACTGGAGGAAAGGGTCTGGTCCACTTCATTGCTGATCGTCAGGAAGAGAGGAACTGTTGGTGTTCTGATTTCCTTGTGGCCGGACACCTCCTCTATCCCCTCTCTGTGGTCGATTTCCTTGTGGCCGGACACCTCCTCTTCCCCCTCTCTGTGGTTGATTTCCTTGTGGCCGGACACCTCCTCTATCCCCTCTCTGTGGTTGATTTCCTTGTGGCCGGACACCTCCTCTTCCCCCTCTCTGTGGTCGATTTCCTTGTGGCCGGACACCTCCTCTTCCCCCTCTCTGTGGTTGATTTCCTTGTGGCCGGACACCTCCTCTTCCCCCTCTCTGTGGTCGATTTCCTTTTGGCCGGACACCTCCTCTTCCCCCTCTCTGTGGTTGATTTCCTTGTGGCCGGACACCTCCTCTTCCCCCTCTCTGTGGTTGATTTCCTTGTGGCCGGACACCTCCTCTTCCCCCTCTCTGTGGTTGATTTCCTGTGTCCTCCTTGGCCAGGACCAGGCTGGTAACCTGCCTGCTGGGGAGGTCCTCCATAGGTTCAGGGTTGCTGCTGATATCCACCTTGTTGTTGGTTTCCTCCTCTGAAATTCCTCTCCCTCTTCGGTTCACTCCAGGTGTTGTAGCCCATACTTGATAATGAGGATTTTGTGGACATTGGTTCCTCATGTGTCCAACTTGTCCACACCGTCAGCATTGCATAGCATTCTGGGTGAGCCCCAAGGTTGTGGGTTCCAATACGTCTGAGCGGGAAAATGTACATAAGAAACTATGGGCTGTGGTCGCAGCGCAGGTCCACTTGGGGGCGCTGTAGGAGCAGGGGTGTTCATCACCATGTCAGGCTCACCTCCTTTATTCTTGTTTGTTTGTAGACCCCTCCTTCATAAAACTCTTTAGTAATAAAATGCAATTGCAGACAGACACATACAGAGTAACTCGGTAGTCTATAGTAAAGATCTGTGTGGCGAAACAGGAGACAACACTCTTTAAACAACCAACCATCAATCACATCTTAACATTGTTGCATTGGATTAGATACACAGTATCTAAGATGAGTAAAACATGTCTAGACTGGTTTCTCCCTCTACTACCTCGTCCTTGAGGCTGGGTCACTATCAGCAGGTCCAGACAGTTCTCAGCCTGAGAACTAAAACAGTACATCTCCATTTAACCAGTACGTTTCCCCCATTGCACATTGGAAGCATACAATGGTTATCACACATACAGTTGAAGTCAGAAGTTTACATACACTCGTTTTTCAACCACTCCACAAATTTCTTGTCAACCAACTAGTTTTGGTAAGTCGGTTAGGACATCTACTTTGTGCATGACACAAGTCATTTTTCCAACAATTGTTTACAGACAGATTATTTCACTGTATCACAATTCCAGTGGGTCAGAAGTTTACATACACTAAGTTGACTGTGGCTTTAATAAAAGAGTCAGAGCAAACGTAGCTAGCTAATACAGCCTGTCCTGTAGAGGCTTACATCAGCATGTTGCTTGTGCAACAGTATCTTCTAAATTAGAGGAATAGGCGAAGCATGAATATGTTGGCTATATGAATAAAGATTTAATGTAGCCAAAGATTATAAGGTCCCCTAGGAAACACTGAACATCACTTTGGTTCCTACCCTGTCACAATAACTCATCCATGGCATTTTCATTCATTGTCAAACAACACTGTAATCAAAGTGCCCACCAGTATTTATATTCTAACTATAGAATTATAAACATTATATTTCCATGATTCCAAAAGTGTTTTGATCTAACTCGCAATTTGGTTAAAAATAAGGCCTAGTATTTTTTCACATATCGTGGTAATGTGGAAATGAGTTCAGGAAATGCAGAAATTGATGGAAATGATTTTAGTTTGAAGTTTAATTGAACAGTATAAAACAATCCGAATGGAGAACCCATTGAAATAATGTAGAATGTATGTGTTGCCACCCTAGGGTCACTACTCATAAAGCAAATGTAGAACTTTTATTAATCAAAAACATTAAATACCATCACAAATGTGAAAAA
The DNA here is from genome assembly GCF_045679555.1 of Salvelinus alpinus. Lineage (NCBI taxonomy): Eukaryota > Metazoa > Chordata > Actinopteri > Salmoniformes > Salmonidae > Salvelinus > Salvelinus alpinus. The sequence continues at coordinate 86,731,131 of NC_092092.1, read as the reverse complement.
TACCATGATATGATGTATTGGCCATATCGCCCAGCCCTACTTACAGGTACACAGAGAGACATATTACAGACATCTAAATGTCTATGTCTGGGTACAGATGCATGCTGGTCCAGTGGCTTAATCTGCTGGACTGACAATCTGGAGCTGGAGAGGGGTAAGGTTGGAGCAAAAGCCTGCACAGCCAGTATCTCTCCAGGACCTGGGTTGGGTTGGCCATCCCTCTACAGCACGATGAGAGGACCATGGTCTGGTCTGGAGGACAGTATGGAGGACAGTATGGAGGACAGCTGTTTGTTAGGCTTGTAGAGCCCTGGGTGAGAGGACCATGGTCTGGTCTGGAGGACAGTATGGAGGACAGCTGTTTGTTAGGCCTGTAGAGCCCTGGGTGAGAGGACCATGGTCTGGAGGACAGTATGGAGGACTTCCTGAATTCCACTAGCACAATATCTTCAGGCTGCATATGCAACAATCACAAGTCTTTGGACAGATAAACACACCTCATTCTCTTGTTTAGGAACAGAAAGCAAGACAATCCCAACGTTGTTAAATCTCCACTATCTGGATGCCTTGTGGTGTCACCATCCTGTCCAATAGAAGACACTCTCCTCCCTGCTGACTGGAAGACAAGAGGAGAGACAGGAGAGAAGAGGGATTATTTTCCCCGTGGGTCCGCTGTCTTGTCTTCTTTCTCTTGCTTCCTCTTTTCCTCCCCCTCTCTCCCCGTTCGCCCCCTCTTATTTCCTGATGCAGTTGGGCCAGCTGAGTCCTCCGCAGGCTGCAGACACAACTACATACAGGACCACCTGACGAGAACACAGAACATAGTTCAGACTATTTTACACACACACACACACACACACACACACACACACACACACACACACAGGTGAACAGACAGACAGTACCTACCAGTGACACCACCACCACGACGACAGTCAGTTTGAGGTTCTTCATACACATAGCTCTGGCCAGGTTACGACTGGTGGTCTTAAAACTCACAGACTGGAGGAGAGAGGAAGTTAGTGATGCTCTGAGCTGGGTTATAGGCGTAGTAGTAGGATAGTCGGTGTATAGTTGAGTAATTGTAGTAGATTAGAATGTGACTCACTGAGCCGACCAGGTTCTCTGTTTTATCAATCAGCAACTCCAACTTCTCTCCCCTCTGAGCCACCAAGTCTGTAGGAAACACAGAGTAAACCCAAGAAACTAAAGTACACTGGATCCTCAGACACTAGACACCTCTCCCCGAGCCCCTAATACAGTGGTGGATGTAGGATTGGAGTCTTATCTCACCGATGTTGTGCACCATGATGCCTTTCAGATCGTCAACCTGCAGCTGAGTCTCAGCCAGGCGATCTGATGGAGGACAGGAATGGTGCTTCTAGAGACACAGAGAGGATAGAGGGGAGAGAGGGAGGGGGAGAGAGAGAGAGAGAGAGAGAGAGAGAGAGAGTGAGAGAGAGAAAGAGAGAGAGAGAGAGAAAGAGAGAGAAGGAGAGAGAGGGGGAGTGGGAGACAGAGAATGAGAGGATCAGTGGTATGGTGTTCATGTGACTGAAGGTAAACAAAATACACAGACAGTCCTCACTAACACACAGACAGTCCTCACTAACACACAGACAGTCCTCACTAACACACAGACAGTCCTCACTAACACACAGACAGTCCTCACTAAAACACAGACAGTCCTCACTAAAACACAGACAGTCCTCACTAACACACAGACAGTCCTCACTAACACACAGACAGTCCTCACTAACACACAGACAGTCCTCACTAACACACAGACAGTCCTCACTAACACACAGACAGTCCTCACTAAAACACAGACAGTCCTCACTAACACACAGACAGTCCTCACTAACACACAGACAGTCCTCACTAACACACAGACAGTCCTCACTAACACACAGACAGTCCTCACTAACACACAGACAGTCCTCACTAACACACAGACAGTCCTCACTAACACACAGACAGTCCTCACTAACACACAGACAGTCCTCACTAACACACAGACAGTCCTCACTAACACACAGACAGTCCTCACTAACACACAGACAGTCCTCACTAACACACAGACAGTCCTCACTAACACACAGACAGTCCTCACTAACACACAGATGGAATGTGTGTTTTCAGTGGTGTGGTCATGTGCTCAGAGTTCCCCCAGAGGCAAAGTTGTCATGTTCCCCTTACGAGCCCCTCCTGCCTTACTCAACCTCCTTTCAGTCCAGTCTTTTATCCACTAACCCTTCCTCCAGCTTCCCCACAGCCATAATCCGTTCAGCCCCGTCGCTGTAAGACCCCTGCTCTGGCCCTTTAAGACGGATGTGTGTTTCTAATCTCCCCTGCTATTAGCATTCTGAGTCTGTTCAGTGAGCTGGCTCCTAAACGGCTCCTAAACGGCTCCTAAACGGCTCCTAAACGGCTCCTAAACGGCTCCTAAACGGCTCTTTGTTCAGTAATGCTTATAATGTACCTAAAACCATGTAAAAATAGCTCATCTCTAATGTAAAGCCCACAAAATTGCCTGGGATTATGTCAGATGACATGCGAGTTCACTTACATTTTTAACAGACCAAATGTTTAGATGAAAGAGTGAAATAAGCAAGCAGGAAGAAGAAAGCAGAAAGTTTGTTGCGGTGAAACAGCACTTTAGTGTTTTATAAACAATTAGCTATACGTTATATATGTCTAAGACACTTACACATTTAAAACCTTTGTTTTAAAGTGCTTCACAGTGCATTCGGGAAGGATTCAGACCCCTTGACTTTTTCCACATTTTGTTACGTTACAGCCTTATTCCACTCAGCCACTGCCTGTCACTAAGGGAGTACCCCAAGGCTCAATCCTAGGCCCCACACTCTTCTCAAATTTACATCAACATAGCTCAGGCAGTAGGAAGCTCTCTCATCCATTTATATACAGATGATACAGTCTTATACTCAGCTGGCCTCTCCCCGGATTTTGTGTTAAATAATCTACAACAAAGATGTCTTAGTGTCCAACAAGCTTTCTCTGCCCTTAACCTTGTTCTGAACACCTCCAAAACAAAGGTCATGTGGTTTGGTAAGAAGAATGCCCCTCTCCCTACAGGTGTGATTACTACCTCTGAGGGTTTAGAGGTTGAGGTAGTCACCTCATACAAGTCCTTGGGAGTATGGCTAGACGGTACACTGTCCTTCGCTCAGTACATATCAAAGCTGTAGGCTAAAGTTAAATCTAGACTTGGTTTCCTCTATCGTAATCGCTCCTCTTTCACCCCAGCTGCCAAACTAACCCTGATTCAGAAGACCATCCTACCCATGCTAGGTTACGGAAACATAATTTATAGATCGGCAGGTAAGGGTGCTCTCGAGCGGCTAGATGTTCTTTACCATTCGGCCATCAGATTTGCAACCAATACTCCTTATAGGACACATCACTGCACTCCTCTGTAAACTGGTCATCTCTGTATACCCACTGGTTGATGCTTATTTATAAAACCCTCTTAGGACTCACTCCCCCCTATCTGAGATATCTACTGCAGCCGTCATCCTCCATATACAACCCACGTTCTGCCAGTCACATTCTGTTAAAGGTCCCCAAAGCACACACATCCCTGGGTCGCTCCTCTTTTCAGTTCGCTGCAGCTAGCGACTGGAACGAGCTGGAACAAACACTCAAACTGAACAGTTTTATCTCCATCTCTTCATTCAAAGACTCAATCATGGACACTCATACTGACAGAGGTGGCTGCTTTGCCTGATGTATTGTAGCTAGCTTTCTTGACCTTTGTGCTGTTGTCTGTGCCCAATAATGTTTGTACCATGTTGTGTTGCTACCATGCTGTTTCCTTAGGTTTCTCTTTATGTCGTGTTATGTTGTCTCTCTTGTCGTGATGTGTGTTTTGTCCTATATTTTATTGATTGGTGGAGTGCTGCAGAGATGGATGTCCTTCTGGAAGGTTCTCCCATCTCCACAGAGGAACTCTAGAGCTCTGTCAGAGTGACCATCGGGTTCTTGGTCACCTCCCTGACCACCTCCCTGGCCCTTCTCCCCCGATTACTCAGTTTGGCCAGACGGCCAGCTCTAGGAAGAGTCTTGGTGGTTCCAAACTTCTTCCATTTAAGAATGATGGAGGCCACTGTGTTCTTGGGGACCTTCAATGCTGCAGAAATGTTTTGGTACCCTTCCCCAGATCTGAGCCTCGACACAATCCTGTCTCTGAGCTCTACGGACAATTCCTTTTGCTCTGACATGCACTGTCAACTGTGAAACATTATATAGACCGGTGTGTGCCTTTCCAAATCATGTCCAATCAATTGAATTTACCACAGGTGGACTTCAATCAAGTTGTAGAAACATCTCAAGGATGATCAATGGAAACAGGATGCACCAGAGCTCAATTTTGAGTGTCATAGGAGGGAGAGGGGCAGGGGGGGTGGTGCAGCAGACACACACACACACACACACACACACACTCCCTGATCAGATGGTGGGTGGGTTGTGTGTGTGTGTGTGTGTGTGTGTGTGTGTGTGTGTGTGTGTGTGTGTGTGTGTGTGTGTGTGTCTCACCATCTGAGCCATCAGAGTGGAGGAGAACTCTGAGTTCATTGCGTAGGGAAGAGCTGTCTGAGCTCTGGAACCATATGTGGTCTGGAAACGCTTCTTCACCTCTCCCAGGAAGCTGAACGCACGTGACCGCTCAAAGTCCTAGCAGACAGTTAACACAGTCAGACACTACAGTCCCAACAGACAGACAGACAATACACACTACAGTCCCAACAGACAGACAGACAATACACACTGCAGTCCAGACAGACAGACAGACAGACAATACACACTGCAGTCCCAACAGACAGACAGACAATACACACTACAGTCCCAACAGACAGACAGACAATACACACTACAGTCCCAACAGACAGACAGACAATACACACTACAGTCCCAACAGACAGACAGACAATACACACTGCAGTCCAGACAGACAGACAATACACACTGCAGTCCCGACAGACAATACACACTGCAGTCCCGACAGACAGACAGACAATACACACTGCAGTCCCGACAGACAGACAATACACACTGCAGTCCCGACAGACAGACAGACAATACACACTGCAGTCCAGACAGACAGTCAGACAATACACACTGCAGTCCAGACAGACAATATACACTGCAGTCCCGACAGACAGACAGACAATACAAACTACAGTCCAGACAGACAATATACACTGCAGTCCCGACACACAGACAGACAATACACACTGCAGTCCCGACAGACAATACACACTGCAGTCCCGACAGACAATACACACTGCAGTCCCGACAGACAATACACACTGCAGTCCCGACAGACAGACAATACACACTGCAGTCCCGACAGACAGACAATACACACTGCAGTCCCGACAGACAGACAATACACACTGCAGTCCCGACAGACAGACAATACACACTGCAGTCCCGACAGACAGACAATACACACTGCAGTCCCGACAGACCAATACACACTGCAGTCCCGACACGACAATACACACTGCAGTCCCGACAGACAATACACACTGCAGTCCCGACAGACAATACACACTGCAGTCCCGACAGACAGACAATACACACTGCAGTCCCGACAGACAGACAATACACACTGCAGTCCCGACAGACAGACAATACACACTGCAGTCCCGACAGACAGACAATACACACTGCAGTCCCGACAGACAGACAATACACACTGCAGTCCCGACAGACAGACAATACACACTGCAGTCCCGACAGACAGACAATACACACTGCAGTCCCGACAGACAGACAATATACACTGCAGTCCCGACAGACAGACAGACAGACAATACACACTGCAGTCCCAACAGACAGACAGACAATACACACTACAGTCCCAACAGACAGACAGACAATACACACTACAGTCCCAACAGACAGACAGACAATACACACTACAGTCCCAACAGACAGACAGACAGACAATACACACTACAGTCCCAACAGACAGACAGACAATACACACTGCAGTCCAGACAGACAGACAATACACACTGCAGTCCCGACAGACAATACACACTGCAGTCCCGACAGACAGACAGACAATACACACTGCAGTCCCGACAGACAGACAATACACACTGCAGTCCCGACAGACAGACAATACACACTGCAGTCCCGACAGACAGACAGACAATACACACTGCAGTCCAGACAGACAGTCAGACAATACACACTGCAGTCCAGACAGACAATATACACTGCAGTCCCGACAGACAGACAGACAATACAAACTACAGTCCCGACAGACAGACAATATACACTGCAGTCCCGACAGACAGACAATACACACTGCAGTCCCGACAGACAATACACACTGCAGTCCCGACAGACAATACACACTGCAGTCCCGACAGACAATACACACTGCAGTCCCGACAGACAATACACACTGCAGTCCCGACAGACAGACAATACACACTGCAGTCCCGACAGACAGACAATACACACTGCAGTCCCGACAGACAGACAATACACACTGCAGTCCCGACAGACAGACAATACACACTGCAGTCCCGACAGACAGACAATACACACTGCAGTCCCGACAGACAATACACACTGCAGTCCCGACAGACAATACACACTGCAGTCCCGACAGACAATACACACTGCAGTCCCGACAGACAGACAATACACACTGCAGTCCCGACAGACAGACAATACACACTGCAGTCCCGACAGACAGACAATACACACTGCAGTCCCGACAGACAGACAATACACACTGCAGTCCCGACAGACAGACAATACACACTGCAGTCCCGACAGACAGACAATACACACTGCAGTCCCGACAGACAGACAATACACACTGCAGTCCCGACAGACAGACAATACACACTGCAGTCCCGACACACAGACAGACAATACACACTGCAGTCCCGACAGACAGACAATACACACTGCAGTCCCGACAGACAGACAATACACACTGCAGTCCCGACAGACAGACAATACACACTGCAGTCCCGACAGACAGACAATACACACTGCAGTCCCGACAGACAGACAATACACACTGCAGTCCCGACAGACAGACAATACACACTGCAGTCCCGACAGACAGACAATACACACTGCAGTCCCGACAGACAGACAATACACACTGCAGTCCCGACAGACAGACAATACACACTGCAGTCCCGACAGACAGACAATACACACTGCAGTCCCGACAGACAGACAATACACACTGCAGTCCCGACAGACAGACAATACACACTGCAGTCCCGACAGACAGACAATACACACTGCAGTCCCGACAGACAGACAATACACACTGCAGTCCCGACAGACAGACAATACACACTGCAGTCCCGACAGACAGACAATACACACTGCAGTCCCGACAGACAGACAATACACACTGCAGTCCCGACAGACAGACAATACACACTGCAGTCCCGACAGACAGACAATACACACTGCAGTCCCGACAGACAGACAATACACACTGCAGTCCCGACAGACAGACAATACACACTGCAGTCCCGACAGACAGACAATACACACTGCAGTCCCGACAGACAGACAATACACACTGCAGTCCCGACAGACAGACAATACACACTGCAGTCCCGACAGACAGACAATACACACTGCAGTCCCGACAGACAGACAATACACACTGCAGTCCCGACAGACAGACAATACACACTGCAGTCCCGACAGACAGACAATACACACTGCAGTCCCGACAGACAGACAGACAATACACACTGCAGTCCCGACAGACAGACAGACAATACACACTGCAGTCCCGACAGACAGACAGACAATACACACTGCAGTCCCGACAGACAGACAGACAATACACACTGCAGTCCCGACAGACAGACAGACAATACACACTGCAGTCCCGACAGACAGACAGACAATACACACTGCAGTCCCGACAGACAGACAATACACACTGCAGTCCCGACAGACAATACACACTGCAGTCCCGACAGACAATACACACTGCAGTCCCGACAGACAATACACACTGCAGTCCCGACAGACAATACACACTGCAGTCCCGACAGACAATACACACTGCAGTCCCGACAGACAATACACACTGCAGTCCCGACAGACAATACACACTGCAGTCCCGACAGACAGACAGAAAATACACACTGCAGTCCCGACAGACAGACAGACAATACACACTGCAGTCCCGACAGACAGACAGACAATACACACTGCAGTCCCGACAGACAGACAGACAATACACACTGCAGTCCCGACAGACAGACAGACAATACACACTGCAGTCCCGACAGACAGACAGACAATACACACTGCAGTCCCGACAGACAGACAGACAATACACACTGCAGTCCCGACAGACAGACAGACAATACACACTGCAGTCCCGACAGACAGACAGACAATACACACTGCAGTCCCGACAGACAGACAGACAATACACACTGCAGTCCCGACAGACAGACAGACAATACACACTGCAGTCCCGACAGACAGACAGACAATACACACTGCAGTCCCGACAGACATACAGACCTTAATCCTTAAGACTCTAGGGGGGGTTCATTTAGACCCTTTAGGACTCTGGGGGGGGTTACTTTAGACCCTTTAGGACTCTGGGGAGGGGTTACGTTAGACCCTTTAGGACTCTGGGTTGGGGGGGTTACTTTAGACCCTTTAGGACTCTGGGGGGGGGGGTTACTTTAGACCCTTTAGGACTCTGGGGGGGGGGGTTACTTTAGACCCTTTAGGACTCTAGGGGGGGTTACTTTAGACCCTTTAGGACTCTGGGGGGGGGGGTTACTTTAGACCCTTTAGGACTCTGGGGGGGGGGTTACTTTAGACCCTTTAGGACTCTGGGGGGGGGGGTTACTTTAGACCCTTTAGGACTCTGGGGGGGGGGGTTACTTTAGACCCTTTAGGACTCTAGGGGGGGTAATTTAGACCCTTTAGGACTCTAGGGGGGGTAATTTAGACCCTTTAGGACTCTAGGGGGGGTAATTTAGACCCTTTAGGACTCTAGGGGGGGTAATTTAGACCCTTTAGGACTCTAGGGGGGGTAATTTAGACCCTTTAGGACTCTAGGGGGGGTAATTTAGACCCTTTAGGACTCTAGGGGGGGTTACTTAGACCCTTTAGGACTCTGGGGGGGTTACTTAGACCCTTTAGGACTCTGGGGGGGTTACTTAGACCCTTTAGGACTCTGGGGGGGTTACTTAGACCCTTTAGGACTCTGGGGGGGTTACTTTAGACCCTTTAGGACTCTGGGGGGGTTACTTTAGACCCTTTAGGACTCTAGGGGGGGTAATTTAGACCCTTTAGGACTCTGGGGGGGGGGGGGGTAATTTAGACCCTTTAGGACTCTAGGGGGGGTAATTTAGACCCTTTAGGACTCTGGGGGGGGGGGGGGTTAAGTTAGACCCTTTAGGTATAAAACATGTTTTATGAAACATTGATTTTCCTTACTGCTATTAGCCCATAGAAACACATTGGATAACAGATTCATACATGGAAAAACAAAGTCAAACAAATGATCAAAAAGGAGGTTTTAAAGGGTCTGTCCTATATCGGAGAAAAACTAAAATAATTTCTGTCTTATATATATATATTTGTCAATTTTCTTTTTGGGGGGGGGGGGGGGGGGGGGGCTAAACTACTTCCATATACACTGAGTGTAGAATACATGAAGAACACCTGCTCTGTCCATGACAGACTGACCAGGTGAATCCAGGTAAAAGCTATGATCCATTATTGATGTCACTTGTTAAAGCCACTTCAATCAGTGTAGACGAAGGGGAGGAGACAAGTTAAAGAAAGATTAAGCCTGGAGACAATTCAGACATGGATTCTGTATGTGTACCATTCAGAGAGTGAATGGGCAAGACAAAATATTTAAGTGCCTTTGAATGGGGTATGGTAGTAGGCTACAGTTAGTCAACTGACAGTCCAGTACAACATTGGTGCCAAAGACCCATAAAAGAATGCACAACTCGTCGTACCTTGACATTAATGGGGTACGGCAGCCAACGACCTTAAAGAGTTACACTTCTTTCAGTAAAAAACTAAAAAGGAACGAAAGCACAGGACACTGGAGAATTTGAAAAACATTGCCTGGTCTGATGAATCCTGGTTCCTGCTGTTTCACTCTGATGGGAGGACTTGGGTATGGAGAATACCATGAGTACATGTATCCATCATGCTGTGATGGGAGGACTTGGGTATGGAGAATACCATGAGTACATGTATCCATCATGTTGTGATGGGAGGACAAGGCTATGGAGAATACCATGAGTACATGTATCCATCATGTTCTGATGGGAGGACTTGGGTATGGAGAATACCATGAGTACATGTATCCATCATGTTGTGATGAGAGGACTAGGGTATGGAGAATACCATGAGTACATGTATCCATCATGTTCTGATGGGAGGACTTGGGTATGGAGAATACCATGAGTACATGTATCCATCATGTTGTGATGGGAGGACAAGGCTATGGAGAATACCATGAGTACATGTATCCATCATGTTGTGATGAGAGGACTTGGCTATGGAGAATACCATGAGTACATGTATCCATCATGTTGTGATGGGAGGACTAGGCTATGGAGAATACCATGAGTACACGTATCCATCATGCTGTGATGGGAGGACTTGGGTATGGAGAATACCATGAGTACATGTATCCATCATGCTGTGATGGGAGGACTTGGGTATGGAGAATACCATGAGTACATGTATCCATCATGCTGTGATGGGAGGACTTGGGTATGGAGAATACCATGAGTACATGTATCCATCATGCTGTGATGGGAGGACTTGGGTATGGAGAATACCATGAGTACATGTATCCATCATGCTGTGATGGGAGGACTTGGGTATGGAGAATACCATGAGTACATGTATCCATCATGTTGTGATGGGAGGACAAGGCTATGGAGAATACCATGAGTACATGTATCCATCATGTTCTGATGGGAGGACTTGGGTATGGAGAATACCATGAGTACATGTATCCATCATGTTGTGATGAGAGGACTAGGGTATGGCGAATACCATGAGTACATGTATCCATCATGTTCTGATGGGAGGACTTGGGTATGGAGAATACCATGAGTACATGTATCCATCATGTTCTGATGGGAGGACTTGGGTATGGAGAATACCATGAGTACATGTATCCATCATGTTCTGATGGGAGGACTTGGGTATGGAGAATACCATGAGTACATGTATCCATCATGTTGTGATGGGAGGACAAGGCTATGGAGAATACCATGAGTACATGTATCCATCATGTTGTGATGAGAGGACTTGGCTATGGAGAATACCATGAGTACATGTATCCATCATTCCACGTGTCAACATTGCAGGCTGGTGGTGTTTTTCAGGGCACACATTGGGCCCCTTGATAAAAGGTGGAGCAACGTTTGAATGCCACAAGATATCTGAACATCAATGCCAATCAGGAGCATCCCTTCACAGCAGCAGTGGATCATTTGTCAACAGGATAAAGCCCCATGCCACAAGGCCAGGACTATACAGGAATGGTTCCACAAGCATGACAGTGAATTCAGCTTACTGCAGTGGCCTGCCCAGTCACCAGATCTCAATCCAATTGAGCATCTGTGGGATGAGATGGAACGAGCTATTTGGAGTAGAGATCCACTACCAGCCAACTTGACACAACAGTGGGAAGCATTGGAGTCAAAAATGGGCCAGCATCCCTGTGGAACGCTTTCAACACCTTGTAGAGTCCATGCTCTGACAAATGGAGGCTGTTCTGAGGGCAAAGGGGGGAGCAACTCAATATTAGGAAGGTGTTGTTAATGTTTTGTACACTTGTGGGTGTCCTAGATCAAACCAACCAACGGGTTCGTGAAAGTATCACCTTTCCATAGTGGGGTCATATTATTGTGTAGTGCAAACTGTTCTGAAGCTACAGATTGAAGTTGTCAGACCGGCGGTACGGACCCCAGACATGGGGGTCGTAGAGCCAAATGGAGAACGCCATCGTGTTCGTAAGAGTCTCATCTTTACATATTGTGGTCATTATTTTTATAGGCCAAACCGTTCAGATGCTACAGACGTTGTTGTGAGAAGACTGATTTTCAGGAAGTCTCATGCACTGACAAACACCGCTGTGGCTTGGCCACTTTTCACCGCAGATTAAATTGCCCGATGTTGATGTGATTTATATATAATGCTAATTAGATTTCAGTGGGTGCGCGGACATCAACTCTAAGGGGTTAACAGTTGACTAAAAAATACTGCAGCACATCCATATAGAATTGCAAATGACTCAAGATACAGAGATACACCAAAGCACACTACATACTCACACATTAAAACTAAAGCCTGTATACTCACATCATCAGTGATACAGAGGTAAATGATTCTGTCATGGCAGACTAAAGCCTGTATACTCACATCATCAGTGATACAGAGGTATATGATTCTGTCATGGCAGATGTAGTGGAAGAGATAGCTGAAGGAGAAGACAAGATACTCAGTCAGATTTGATCTTCACGTTCACACTAACATATATACAGTACAAGTAGAACAGGACTATCCAACTCCAGGTTGTGTGGCTGTCTGAGTGTTAACCCTACCTGCCATGGCTGTAGGTGAGCTTGTTGTTCTCGGATGGTATCTTAGCTAGGATCTGTTCTGTCACCTCCAGGAAATTACCGCCACACCACGCATGCTTCGCCAGGACGGTACTGCCGCGGGCAACCACCGCAAACAGGATCGCCATGGTTGTGGACACGGTCAGGGAGGACAGCTGGTCAGGGATTCACTGAGAGTGAAGGACAACAATGGAGAGAGGGATAGAGTGAAATGGTGGGTTAAGATAGTTTCACCACTAAGCTAGTGGCGAGGTAGGCAATGAATAGTAGCCAGGTCAACAACGACATTGTTAAGATCAACAACACTGACATGTAGCTAACTAGGCTAGCTAACTAACTAACCAACCAAATCCAATGCACTAGCTAGCCGTTTGCCTGCAAGGTGAACGTCTGGTGACATCAGCAAGAGATTCACCACCGTGGCTAACTTTACATGACCGTTTTTGTTCTGAATAAAAGTACTGTAGCTAAGTAACGTTATGTTGCTGGCTGGTCAGTATAACTGTGGTAAACTTACAGCATCCTGGGTACCTAAGATTACGATCATCATGGTACCTCATCGTTAGCGATACTACGACCAGTTAAAATGTTTTGTTGGCAGTAACAAACAATAAAGCATCATTATACACACCTGCGAGGCTCTGCAGTCTTCAAAACGATGTGTTTTCAACATTTAAACAACGGTTTCGATAATCCTATCGAATGACTTCTGCTTTCCAGATCATTCAAAGCTTTCTCCGGTTCCATCCAGGGAAATGTGGTTATTTTGGACTAGGAACTACTGCTTACAATGAATATGCATGATAAATATTTGAACAACACTTCTTTGTGTACAACTACTTTCTGGTTGTGTCTCTTACTAACGTCACGTATTTTTCAATTTATCTCACATTTACGCGACGAAACAGGAAGCAACGCAGTTGAGAGATGTAACCAAAGATGTATATCTAAACCAAGATAGACCACTGCCTGTCGTTTCCAATAAGAAAACATTAGTCATAGTGGGCAGAGCCAAGCACGCTAGTGAGATCCTAATTGCCTACGGAAGGCCAAACGGTTCAACTCATCTTACCTGGAACACGTTTTAACACTTGTAATGATTTTCAAATGTTTTATTTCACCTTTATTTAACCAGGTAGGCTAGTCGAGAACAAGTTCTCATTTGCAACTGCGACCTGGCCAATATAAAGCAAAGCAGTTCGACACATACAACAACAGAGTTACACATGGAATAAACAAATATACAATCAATAATACAGTAGAACAAAAGAAATCTATATACAGTGAGTGCAAATTAGGTGAGATAAGGGAGGTAAGGCAATAAATAGGCCATGGTGGTGAAGTAATTATAATATAGCAATTAAACACTGGAATGGTAGATGTGCAGGAGATGAATGTGCAAGTAGAGATACTGGGGTGCAAAGGAGCAAGATAAATAAATACAGTATTGGTTATGCGGTAGATGAATGGGCTGTTTACAGATGGGCTATGTACAGGTGCACTGATCTGTGAGCTGCTCTGACAGCTGGTGCTTAAAGCTAGTGAGGGAGGTAGAGTCTCCAGCTTCAGAGATTGTTGCAGTTCGTTCCAGTCATTGGCAGCAGAGAACTGGAAGGAAAGGCGACCAAAGGAGGAATTGGCTTTGGGGGTGGGTAGTATATGGGGCTTTGGTGACAAAATGGATAGCACTGTGATAGACTGCATCCAATTTGTTGAGTAGAGTGTTGGAGGCTAATTTGTAAATGACATCGCCGTAGTCGAGGATCGGTAGGATGGTCAGTTTTACGAGGGTATGTTTGGCAGCATGAGCAAAGGATGCTTGTTGCAGAATAGGAAGCCGATTCTAGATTTAATTTTGCATTGGAGATGCTTAATGTGAGTCTGGAAGGAGAGTTTACAGTCTAACCAGACACCTAGGTATTTGTAGTTATCCACAAATTCTAAGTCAGAGCCGTCCAGAGTAGTGATGCTAGACGGGTGGGTAGGTGCGGGCAGTGATCGGTTGAATAGCATTGAATAACATGAAACAAACATAGTCTGTCCCACAGTTGGGTAAAGAAAGTTTGTAGTCAACAAAGTATGCAGGAGTCATGAAGCAAATAGCAAAATGCATTTAAAAAAAAAATTATAACGACTTGGGGCTAGCCATTGTAAGTGCAGAGTCACTCGCCCCAACAGTGCTTGAGGGGAGCGAATGCTTGGGAGAGAGAGAGGGGGGGGGGGTGAGTTTGGTGTAGTGGGGGTACAGGTACCAGACAGGGGGAGACAGGCCCGGGCAGACGGTGAACAGAGAGGGGGGGGGGGGGGGTACCTGTACCAGACAGGGGGAGACAGGCCCGGGCAGACGGTGAACAGAGAGGGGTGAGTGTGGTGGAGGTACCTGTACCAGACAGGGGGAGACAGGCCAGGACAGACGGTGAACAGAGAGGTGTGAGTGTGGTTAAAAAAATGTGAGCTCACATTAAGCTGTGTGTGATTGAGCAAGTGATCCTGCTGTAGTCTTCCTCTATCCATCTATACTTGCTCTCCTCACCGTGACCTCTGACCCATTCTTCTGTCCTCACCGTGTTCTCTGACCACTGAGGGAATTAAAGACTTCTATATGCTGACTGACTGGTGTGTACACTGTAGACTACTATGAGTTAGTGGTTGTTACATGCAGTGTCATACGCTGGCCACTAGGTGTTCCCCAACCATTCATATGATGATAGTTACCAGACAGTTCAGTTGAACCTTTATTCACATACTGGTATAAGACACTGAACAATAATAAATACATCTCATCAGAACACACACACACGCACGCACGCACGCACGCACGCACACACACACACACACACACACACACACACACACACACACACACACACACACACACACACACACACACACACACACACACACACCAACACACACACACCTCCATTATATACAATATACACACTCAGTTTATCAGGTACTGGTACCTTTCACGATAATGACATCGCTCCTACAGACAGTGAGTCACGTGGTCGTGGCTTGCTATATAAAGCAGGCAGACAGGCATTTAGGCATTCCGTTACCTAAGCGATTTTGAGCATGATTGTCGGTGCGATGCGCTCCGGTTCCAGTTTCTCAGAAATGGCCGTCCTCCTGGGATTTTCAGACAGTGTCTAGGGTTTACCGAGAATGGTGCGACAAACAAAACAAGCATAGAGTCAGCAGCAGCCCGGTGGGCAAAAACAGCTCGTTGAAGAGAGAGGTCGGAGGAAAATCTCTTATGTAAACTAACAGACGGGCCACAAACAGCCAAATAACGGCACAGTTCAACAGTGGTGTGCAGAACATCATCTCAGCATAAATGGACCGTTGCAGCAGACGACCACCCCGGGTTCCTATCAGCTACAAACAAGAAGAAGCAGCTCCAGTGGCCATCACCAACACTGGACAACTGAGGAGTGTAAAAACATCGCCTAGTCCCACGAATCGCAGTTCATGTTGCTGATGGCAGAGTCAGGATGAGTACATGTCCCTATCCTGCCCGGTGTCCACCGGTACAGGCTGGTGGCGTAACGGTGTGGGGAATGTTTTTCTGGCACACGTTAGGTCCCTTGATACCAACTGAGCAATGTTTGAACACTACACCTTGTAGAATCCATGGCCCAAAGAAGTCAGGTTGTTCTGGAGCAAAGGGCCAGTACTAGATGAGTAAACCGAACACACTGGCCACTGAGTGTACGTACATTAAAAACAGAAAACGACATTTTAAGTGAGAATAGGCACTGGTCTGAAATATAGGAAATTCCCATGAGCACCAAAATGCCTATTCCACCTATTCTCTACCAAGGGTTTCCAGCACACAGCTTTGACCTACTACAGTAGCTATGTTGTTCTATTGTACTTCAATCTATGTGTAGGCAGGTTGCTTAGGATCCAAACCTCCTCATACATCCTAATTCATACTATTAGAGGTTCTCACACAATCATTTGTACTGTCTGCAAACCACATTGATGGATTCTTCACACACCACAGTACGACAGTATCCCATCACGTTACCTTTTCATGCTTCTTTTGTATTAAATGAAAGCAACCTTACAAGACCATCAGGCTTGATTGATCTGTTTTGTCTTGTAACGCAGTGCATGCCTGTATTTCCTTAAAACTTTATTTAAAAAAAAATATGTAATTGAAAAAATGATCATAATAACATATTTCTGGGGTCAGTAAGTAACAACATAACAGCAGGTGGTGGTGTGTTGGACACAGTAGCTCAGATAAAGAGTCTGTCTGCATTCCTGATTTCTGGAACTGGTAGCTTATCTGTGTAATATTGACATAAGCTCAGAACCACTTGTTTCAAACATGGTCCTATTTTATCAATTGCTGTGCTGATCTGTCAAAATAATACGTAGGTTAAAATTGTTTGTACTGAGATAGTGTAAATATAGATAGTGACGCAACAATACACATTTACAATAGGCCTATATCTAAACATACGTACAGCCAAATTATTGATATATACATGTAATGAACACGAGGGAGACAGAGAGCTGGTTTCAAGCGCAGGGCTCAGCAGGTGTTTATTGCAAAGGACCACAGGAGGAGGCAGGTAGCTGGGTCCAGGGGCAGGCAGAAGGTCATACACAGGAGGTCCAAAAGGGCAACAGTACAGGCAGGGAAAAGGCTAGTAACGTCATCCGGGAGATCAGGTAATAGGTAGATAACAGGAAATCAAATAGGCTAAGGTACAGGCAGGGAATAGGCAAAGGGCGTCGTTAGTGAGGCAGATAAACTATCATACACGGGAGGAGTAAATCACAGGAAAAACAGAGCTCTGAAAGACGTGTGTCACAAAACAAACAATACCTCACAGTGATGGGGTGCAAAGAACTAAAAAGTGTGTAATACATACAGGTGTGTGACCAGGTGATTAGAATTCAGGTGATTGGGATCTGCAGAGAGAGCTGCGTTCAGGGGATCTAGGTGTTTGAGGAGTTGGAAGCAGACGTTACAGGATGTAAAACGTCTGTTTGTAGATTTGTGAAGATATCAAAATACTTAAACTTACATGCAAAATACCTGCTGTTAACTTTAAAATTGTTGGAATGAATTATCCTAAGAGAGTGTAAAGAAGTTGTATTCACCACTGATCAAAAGTGGTGGGGTCATTTAGAAATGTCCTTGTTTTTGAAATAAAAGCAATTTTTTTGACCATTTAAATAACATCAAATTGATCAGAAATACAGTGTAGACACGTTAATGTTGTAAATAACTATTGTAGCTGGAAACGGCTGATTTTTAATGGAATATCTACATAGGCGTACAGAGGCCCATTATCAGCAACCATCACTCCTGTGTTCCAATGGCATGTTCCAATGGCACGTTGTGTTAGCTAATCCAAGTTTAGCACTTTAAAAGGCAATTTGATCATTAGAAAACCCATTTGCAATTGTTAGCACAGCTGAAAACTGTTGTCTGATTAAAGAAGTAGTAAAACTGGCCTTCTTTAGACTAGTTGAGTATCTGGAGCATCAGCATTTGTGGGTACAGACTCAAAATGGCCAGAAACTAAGACCTTTCTTCTGAAAACCGTCAGTCTATTCTTGTTCTGAGAAATGAAGGCTATTCCATGCGAGAAATTGCAAAGAAACTGAAGATCTCGTACAACGCTGTGTACTACTCCCTTCACAGAACAGCGCAAACTGTCTCTAACCAGAATAGAAAGAGGAGTGGGAGGCCCCGGTGCACAACTGAGCAAGAGGACAAGTACATTGCAGTGTCTAGTTTGAGAAACAGACGCCTCACAAGTCCTCAACTGGCAGCTTCATTAAATAGTACCCTCAAAACACCAGTCTCAACATCAACAGTGAAGAGGCGACTCTGGGATGCTGGACTTCTAGGCAGAGTTGCAAAGAAAAAGCCATATCTCAGACTGGCCAATGAAAAGAAAAGATTAAGATGGGCAAAAAGAACACTGGACAGAGGAACTCTCTTTCTCTCTCCCCCCTATAGCTTGTTCCCCTCCCCAGTGGTGACTGTGCTCTCTGTCTCTGCTGTGCTGGGTAGGACCCGTTCTCTCTCTCTCTTTGTTCCCCTCCTCAGCGGTGGCTGTGCCCCCTGTCTCTGCGGTTGTTTCCTGATAGTGGACCTGAAGCTTGACAGGCGTCGTCTGAAGCCCTCTCCAGAGAAGAAGTAGAGCAGGGGGTCGAAGCAGGAGTTGGAGGCAGCCAGACAGAGTGTCACCACCACACTCTTCTGCATGTACACCAGCTCTGAACAGGAAGTGGCAGTCTGGGACAGGAAGCTGAGGTGGACGGAGCGCTGGATGTGGTACGGCATGAAGCACAGCAGGAACGCCAGCATCACAATGACGATCATTCGGATAGCCTTAGACCCTGCCCCCTTCTGGCGCTGTGCAGTATGTTGCCGTGACAGCAGGGCCCGAATGATCCCGACGTAGCACAGCAGGATGACCAGGAAGGGAAGGACGAAGCCCACAGCCAATGATAAGTAGTTGAGCATGATGAGCTTGTTAAGCCCGCCCCCTGTTTTGCGCTCTGGAGGCTCGAAGCACTTGGTCTTATTGGTGGCTGGGTGGAGATGTTGACCAGTCATGAGGAAGGGGGAGGAGACAGTGCAGATGAACACCCAGATACAGACACACACCAGACGGGCGCGACGCTCTGAGACCAGGCGCAGGTTCTGCACGGGGAACACGATGGCGAGGAAGCGTGTGACGGACATGGCGGTCATGAAGAACACGCTGCAGTAGAGGTTCACGTAGAGGGCATAGGACGAAACCCTGCACAGGAAGTCTCCCAGGTTCCAATGACCCTGAGGGAGAGGGTCAAAAACAACAATAATCTATTTTAATACATCTCAAAGACCGGAATTCATTCAAAGGTGCATTGTCGACAATGTGCCTTTTAAAGACAGTAAATTACATGTAAAAGTCAAGTGAAATGCGCTTGTCGACAACTCACCTTTGATTGAGTTCGGCCAAAATGCTGTTACAGAGCACAACCCCCCCGAAAACAAGAAGTAGAAATAGTCCTACCTTATTAACGTAGTAGAGGACCCGTAGCGGCAGCGTGGAGACACACAGCAGGTCGGACACGGCCAGGTTCAACATGTAGATGTGGAACGCAGAACGCTGACGGAACGTTTTAACCAGAACCAGCAGGGCGAAACCATTACCGGCCAGGCCGAACACCGTGATGATAGAGTACACCGTAGAGTACACCTGGAGAGACAAACACCTGGTTACAGACAGTAGAATGCACCTGGAGAGACAAACACCTGGTTACAATAGATACACCTGGAGAGACAGAAACACCTGGTAACAAATAGATACACCTGGAGAGACAGAATCACCTGGTAACAATAGATACACCTGGAGAGACAAACACCTGGTAACAATAGATACACCTGGAGAGACAGAATCACCTGGTAACAATAGATACACCTGGAGAGACAGAATCACCTGGTAACAATAGATACACCTGGAGAGACAGAATCACCTGGTAACAAATAGATACACCTGGAGAGACAGAATCACCTGGTAACAATAGATACACCTGGAGAGACAGAATCACCTGGTAACAAATAGATACACCTGGAGAGACAGAATCACCTGGTAACAATAGATACACCTGGAGAGACAGAAACACCTGGTAACAATAGATACACCTGGAGAGACAGAATCACCTGGTAACAATAGATACACCTGGAGAGACAGAATCACCTGGTAACAAATAGATACACCTGGAGAGACAGAATCACCTGGTAACAATAGATACACCTGGAGAGACAGAATCACCTGGTAACAAATAGATACACCTGGAGAGACAGAATCACCTGGTAACAATAGATACACCTGAAAAGACAGAATCACCTGGTAACAAATAGATACACCTGGAGAGACAGAATCACCTGGTAACAATAGATACACCTGGAGAGACAGAATCACCTGGTAACAAATAGATACACCTGGAGAGACAGAATCACCTGGTAACAATAGATACACCTGGAGAGACAGAATCGCCTGGTAACAATAGATACACCTGGAGAGACAGAATCACCTGGTAACAAATAGATACACCTGGAGAGACAGAATCACCTGGTAACAATAGATACACCTGGAGAGACAGAATCACCTGGTAACAATAGATACACCTGGAGAGACAGAATCACCTGGTAACAAATAGATACACCTGGAGAGACAGAATCACCTGGTAACAATAGATACACCTGGAGAGACATAATCACCTGGTAACAATAGATACACCTGGAGAGACAGAATCACCTGGTAACAATAGATACACCTGGAGAGACAGAAACACCTGGTAACAATAGATACACCTGGAGAGACAGAATCACCTGGTAACAAATAGATACACCTGGAGAGACAGAATCACCTGGTAACAATAGATACACCTGGAGAGACAGAAACACCTGGTAACAATAGATACACCTGGAGAGACAGAAACACCTGGTAACAATAGATACACCTGGAGAGACAGAATCACCTGGTAACAAATAGATACACCTGGAGAGACAGAATCACCTGGTAACAATAGATACACCTGGAGAGACAGAATCACCTGGTAACAAATAGATACACCTGGAGAGACAGAATCACCTGGTAACAATAGATACACCTGGAGAGACAGAAACACCTGGTAACAATAGATACACCTGGAGAGACAGAATCACCTGGTAACAATAGATACACCTGGAGAGACAGAAACACCTGGTAACAATAGATACACCTGGAGAGACAGAATCACCTGGTAACAATAGATACACCTGGAGAGACAGAATCACCTGGTAACAATAGATACACCTGGAGAGACAGAATCACCTGGTAACAATAGATACACCTGGAGAGACAGAAACACCTGGTAACAATAGATACACCTGGAGAGACAGAAACACCTGGTAACAAATAGATACACCTGGAGAGACAGAATCACCTGGTAACAAATAGATACACCTGGAGAGACAGAATCACCTGGTAACAATAGATACACCTGGAGAGACAGAATCACCTGGTAACAATAGATACACCTGGAGAGACAGAATCACCTGGTAACAATAGATACACCTGGAGAGACAGAAACACCTGGTAACAATAGATACACCTGGAGAGACAGAATCACCTGGTAACAATAGATACACCTGGAGAGACAGAATCACCTGGTAACAATAGATACACCTGGAGAGACAGAATTACCTGGTAACAATAGATACACCTGGAGAGACAGAAACACCTGGTTACAATAGATACACCTGGAGAGACAGAAACACCTGGTAACAAATAGATACACCTGGAGAGACAGAATCACCTGGTAACAAGTAGATACACCTGGAGAGACAGAATCACCTGGTAACAATAGATACACCTGGAGAGACAGAATCACCTGGTAACAATAGATACACCTGGAGAGACAGAATTACCTGGTAACAATAGATACACCTGGAGAGACAGAAACACCTGGTTACAATAGATACACCTGGAGAGACAGAAACACCTGGTAACAAATAGATACACCTGGAGAGACAGAATCACCTGGTAACAAATAGATACACCTGGAGAGACAGAATCACCTGGTAACAAAAAGATACACCTGGAGAGACAGAATCACCTGGTAACAATAGATACACCTGGAGAGACAGAAACACCTGGTAACAATATATACACCTGGAGAGACAGAATCACCTGGTAACAATAGATACACCTGGAGAGACAGAAACACCTGGTAACAATATATACACCTGGAGAGACAGAATTACCTGGTAACAATAGATACACCTGGAGAGACAGAATCACCTGGTAACAATAGATACACCTGGAGAGACAGAATCACCTGGTAACAATAGATACACCTGGAGAGACAGAAACACTTGGTAACAATAGATACACCTGGAGAGACAGAATCACCTGGTAACAATAGATACACCTGGAGAGACAGAATCACCTGGTAACAATAGATACACCTGGAGAGACAGAATTACCTGGTAACAATAGATACACCTGGAGAGACAGAATCACCTGGTAACAATAGATACACCTGGAGAGACAGAATCACCTGGTAACAATAGATACACCTGGAGAGACAGAATCACCTGGTAACAATAGATACACCTGGAGAGACAGAAACACCTGGTAACAATAGATACACCTGGAGAGACAGAAACACCTGGTAACAATAGATAAACCTGGAGAGACAGAAACACCTGGTAACAAATAGATACACCTGGAGAGACAGAAACACTTGGTAACAAATAGATACACCTGGAGAGACAGAAACACTTGGTAACAATAGATACACCTGGAGAGACAGAAACACTTGGTAACAATAGATACACCTGGAGAGACAGAATCACCTGGTAACAATAGATACACCTGGAGAGACAGAATCACCTGGTAACAATAGATACACCTGGAGAGACAGAATCGCCTGGTAACAATAGATACACCTGTTATTACACCGTAGTAGAAACCTGGTTTGCTAACGACAACAGTGGTAGGCCTGATCACTGACGACGGTGAGCCAGTTTATAGGGAGGAGGTCAGAGACCTGGCACTGTGGTGCCTGGATAACAACCTCTCCCTCAATGTCAGCAAGACAAAGGAGCTGATCGTGGACTACAGGAAACGGAGGGCCAAGCATTCCCCCATTCACATCAACAGGGCTGTAGTAAAGCAGGTCATGAGCTTCAAGTTTCTCGGTGTTCACGTCACTAAGGATGTATCATGGTCCAAACACACCAACACAGTCGTGAAGAGGGCACGACAGTGCCCCTTACGAGGTTAGAAAGTATTTGACACGGGCCCTCAGATCCTCAACTTTACATCTTCACCATTGAGAGCATCTTGACTGGCTGCATCACCGCTTGGTATGGCACCTACTGCGTGGCATCCGACCGCGAGGCACTGGGGCTTGGCTCCATGCCATCCAGGACCTCTATACCAGGTGGTGTCAGAAGAAGGACCTAAAAATTGGCAAAGACTCCAATCACCTAAGTTACAGACTGTTCTCTCTGCTACCGCGTGTTGTATACCCTCCTCTGCTCTCTGTATCTGTGATTGGCTGTTGTATACCCCCCTCTGCTCTCTGTATCTGTGATTGGCTGTTGTATACCCCCCTGTGTATTTTCTTCTCTGATGCACCTTATGTCTATGATGTTTTTCACAGGTTCAGAGTTAAAGGGAGGGATAATCCATGGTTTTCTCCAAATAGTAAACACACACGCCCCATTCCACAGGTTCAGAGTTAAAGGGAGGGATAATCCATGGTTTTCTCCAAATAGTAAACAGACATGCCCCATTCCACAGGTTCAGAGTTAAAGGGAGGGATAATCCATGGTTTTCTCCAAATAGTAAACACACACGCACCATTCCACAGGTTCAGAGTTAAAGGGAGGGATAATCCATGGTTTTCTCCAAATAGTAAACAGACATGCCCCATTCCACAGGTTCAGAGTTAAAGGGAGGGATAATCCATGGTTTTCTCCAAATAGTAAACAAACACGCCCCATTCCACAGGTTCAGAGTTAAAGGGAGGGATAATCCATGGTTTTCTCCAAATAGTAAACAGACATGCCCCATTCCACAGGTTCAGGGTTAAAGGGAGGGATAATCCATGGTTTTCTCCAAATAGTAAACAAACATGCCCCATTCCACAGGTTCAGAGTTAAAGGGAGGGATAATCCATGGTTTTCTCCAAATAATAAACAGACATGCCCCATTCCACAGGTTCAGAGTTAAAGGGAGGGATAATCCATGGTTTTCTCCAAATAGTAAACAAACATGCCCCATTCCACAGGTTCAGAGTTAAAGGGAGGGATAATCCATGGTTTTCTCCAAATAATAAACAGACATGCCCCATTCCACAGGTTCAGAGTTAAAGGGAGGGATAATCCATGGTTTTCTCCGAATAGTAAACAAACATGCCCCATTCCACAGGTTCAGAGTTAAAGGGAGGGATAATCCATGGTTTTCTCCAAATAGTAAACAAACATGCCCCATTCCACAGGTTCAGAGTTAAAGGGAGGGATAATCCATGGTTTTCTCCAAATAATAAACAGACATGCCCCATTCCACAGGTTCAGAGTTAAAGGGAGGGATAATCCATGGTTTTCTCCGAATAGTAAACAAACATGCCCCATTCCACAGGTTCAGAGTTAAAGGGAGGGATAATCCATGGTTTTCTTCTGAGCTGTCTTGTATTATTCACGACCGTAATCTAGCCTGGGCTAAAGCAAGGAAATCATGTTCTGATGCTGATTGGCTTATTTTTAGGCAGCTAAGAAACAAGTGTTCTTTTCTTCTCCGGAAGGCCAAGTCTGAATATTTTATGTCTTACAACTGATAACCTGAATGACCCTAGAACGTTTTGGAAGGCTATTAAGTCTATGTCTGGTAACAGTAATGTTAATGAATTACTGTCATGTGTATTGAAGGACTCTGTTGCTGTATATTACTAAACTGAAATGCTGAATTGTTTCAATGAGCACTTTGGCTCATCTGGTAGGCTGTTTGATTCAGTGTCCTCTGTCTCTGTCCAACCCTGTGTAGATGAACCAGTGTCCTCTGTCTCTGTCCAACCCTGTGTGGATGAACCAGTATCCTCTGTCTCTGTCCAACCCTGTGTGAATGAACCAGTGTCCTCTGTCTCTGTACAGACCCTGTGTGGATGAACCAGTGTCCTCTGTCTCTGTCCAACCCTGTGTGGATGAACCAGTGTCTTCTGTCTCTGTCCAACCCTGTGTGGATGAACCAGTGTCCTCTGTCTCTGTCCAACCCTGTGTGGATGAACCAGTGTCCTCTGTCTCTGTACAACCCTGTGTGGATGAACCAGTATCCTCTGTCTCTGTCCAACCCTGTGTGGATGAACCAGTGTCCTCTGTCTCTGTCCAACCCTGTGTGGATGAACCAGTGTCCTCTGTCTCTGTCCAACCCTGTGTGGATGAACCAGTGTCTTCTGTCTCTGTCCAACCCTGTGTGGATGAACCAGTGTCTTCTGTCTCTGTCCAACCCTGTGTGGATGAAACAGTGTCCTCTGTCTCAGTACAACCCTGTGTGGATGAACCAGTGTCCTCTGTCTCTGTCCAACCCTGTGGATGAACCAGTGTCCTCTGTCTCTATACAACCCTGTGTGGATGAACCAGTGTCCTCTGTCTCTGTCCAACCCTGTGTGGATGAACCAGTGTCCTCTGTCTCTGTCCAACCCTGTGTGGATGAACCAGTGAGAGCTGGTCAAACTTTTAGCTTTTTGCCATTCTCAGTGCAGGTGGTACATAAAGCCCTGAAATCCTTAGATCAGAGAAAGCCTGCAGGTCCTGACCTTTTGGATCCCTGCTTTTTAAAACTGGCAGCCGATTTCATAGCTGAACCACGTAAATATCTGTTCAATCTAACCCTGGAATGTAATGAAATTCCAAAGATCTGGAAATCAGCATTTGCCCTACCACTTTTAAAAGGGGGAGATCCAACTGTTTGAAATAATTATAGGCCAATCTCAAAGCTGTCACCCCTGGTGAAAATACTTGAAACCCTTGTTAGTGGCACATCCAGAAGAGGACTGGCCACCCCTCATAGCCTGGTTCCTCTCTAGGTTTCTTCCTAGGTTCTGGCCTTTCTAGGGAGTTTTTCCTAGCCACCGTGCTTCTACACCTGCATTGCTTGCTGTTTGGGGTTTTAGGCTGGGTTTCTGTACAGCACTTTGAGATATCAGCTGATGTAAGAAGGGCTATATAAATACATTTGATTTGATTTTGATTTGATTTGAACAGCTAAAATAGTTTTTATATACTCAATTTATTTGATCAATGTACCAATCGGGCTTCAGGAAGAGGCAGAGCACAATTACAGCAGCCACAAAGGATTTAAATGATATCACTGAAGCCCTTGACAAAAAAACAGTACTGTGTCTCACTTTTTATTGATCTCTAAGGCTTTTGATACAGTTGATCATGCTATACTGAGGCAGAGATTGTCGAGCGAAGACCCTTCGGAGCATGCAGTTGCATGGTTTGCTAATTATCTGTCTGATAGTGCATTCAATTTGATGGGCTCATGTCTATTAAATTGTCTGTCCTTAATGGTGTGCCCCAGGGCTCTGTACCTGGTCCCCTCTTATTCACTATTTATATAAATAATTTTGACAAAACTGTGCAAAATGTGCAACTTCACTTTTATGCTGATGATACTGTTATTTATTGTTGTGCCTCGTCTCTTATAAAAGCTTTCCAGAATTTGCAAACTGCTTTTTATACTGTTCAACATACCTTGTGTCAATTGAAGCTTATCCTCAATACTGACAAAACTAAACTAATGGTGTTTTCTAAAGCAAGAAATAGACCTCTGAACCTTTCACCTATTACTACCTGTCAGGGCAAGGAGATTGAGGTTGTAACCTCATAAATATCTTGGAATTTGAATTAACGACTGCCTCTTTTACATTGCATATTCAAGAATTTACAAAAAAAGTTGGGATCATATTTTAGGAAAAAGGCCTGTTTTTCTTTTGAAGCCAGAAGGAGGCTAGTATCAGCTACATTTATGCCTTTACTAGACTATGGAGATATTTTATATATGAATGCTTCCGCTCAGTGTTTCAGATCAATTGACACTCTTTACCATGGAGCATTGAGATTTATTATAAACTGCAAAACCCTTACGCATCACTGCACTTTGTATACCAGGGTTGGCTGGCCTTCTCGAGTCACTCGTAGGCTCAGTCACTGGTACACGTTTATTTACAAAGCCATTTTGGGATTACTACCATTTTATTAATGCATTTTTATTGTTCAGAAATGTGGTGGGTACTCTCTTCGTTCGCTAGACTTTATCCTGCTAACTGTTCCAAATGTCCAAACTGAATTTGGTAAAAGGGCTTTTATGTACTCTGCGCCATCGTCTTGGAATGCCTTACAAAATCCAGGGAATCCTGGATTCTTCAAGCAGCTGATTGGTCGGCCTCATCAATGATTGGAGCTCTGAGCCCTCCCTCTCATCAGGGGAAACAGCTGTCTTCAATGACCAACTCCTTCTACAGCTGGATGAAAGCCAGTGGTCTTTTGTTAGGAAGGGAGAGCTTCTTGGATGTCCTGTGTTGGTTGTTAGTCTATGAAAGTATTCTGTAGCAGCTACTCCTGAGGGATGTGTCTGCCAATAGGACCAGCTACTCCTGAGGGATGTGTCTGCCAATAGAACCAGCTACTCCTGAGGGATGTGTCTGCCAATAGGACCAGCTACTCCTGAGGGATGTGTCTGCCAATAGGACCAGCTACTCCTGAGGGATGTGTCTGCCAATAGGACCAGCTACTCCTGAGGGATGTGTCTGACAATAGGACCAGCCACTCCTGAGGGATGTGTCTGCCAATAGGACCAGCTACTCCTGAGGGATGTGTCTGCCAATAGGACCAGCTACTCCTGAGGGATGTGTCTGCCAATAGGACCAGCTACTCCTGAGGGAGATGTCTGCCAATAGGACCAGCTACTCCTGAGGGATGTGTCTGCCAAAAGGACCAGCTACTCCTGAGGGATGTGTCTGCCAATAGGACCAGCTACTCCTGAGGGATGTGTCTGCCAAAAGGACCAGCTACTCCTGAGGGATGTGTCTGCCAATAGGACCAGCTACTCCTGAGGGATGTGTCTGCCAATAGGACCAGCTACTCCTGAGGGATGTGTCTGCCAATAGGACTTAGTGTTTGTGATTATTGAAATTGTTCACTTTAAGTTAGTAATTATTTTATTTGTTCCCGGGTGGGGAAGGGGACCGCGCCTTGGGAGTGTTTAGGCAAGAGGCATGTGGGCATACATAACCTGTAGTATTTACTCTGTCTATGCACACTAGGTAAGACCCGGGGGGACCGTCCCCTGTATTTTAGTTAGCGCGCCAGGTGGTGCTAAAAGATTAGGTGGGTAGGCAGGTAAGGTAGGAGAGGGGACTCAAACTTTTACTTTCTTTGCTTTGGTTCCGTCCAGCCCCTTTTCCCCACAATACCGTGTTAGGAATAATAAATTCCCTGTAAACAGTATTTTTCTCTGCCTCTGTCGTCCATCCCCCGGACCTAACATCACGTACCTTTTCCACTCCACGGGGAGTTGAGTTGTAGCAGAGGCAGAGACGTACGCCAAGAGGCGTACGTAACAGATGTACAGGACCAGTTTATTACTGGCCACCCATTCCAAAACAGACTGCAACTCTTTAAGGGTTTCAGTGAGGGTCATCTATTTTCAGGTAAGAGGTCTGGTTTTTCGCCATGTAATGAATATATGGTAGCTATGTCATTTTGCAGACACTTATGCAAAGCGATGTACAGTCATCCTTATTTGAAATACTGTACAGTTCCTTATATAGACCCATGCCTGTTCACAACATGGACCATGATTACTCTGAACATGCTGCTTCTGTTAGATTGATTGGCTAGTGGTATCTGTCATTGCACAGCTTTCCCATAGAATAGAAGCATATCAATGAGTGGGCATCTGGCCTATGCATGAGGGGGGGGCAGATAGGGAGACATACGGTTACCTGGTTGCGGAATTCATCGATAGATGGACAGTTGGTGATGTTGTACCTCAGAGTCACGTTGTCAAACTCGTCTAGATCCATATCTGTAACACAGACAGACAGCATGAAGAGAGAGGAAGACAGACGGCATGGAGAGAGAGGAAGACAGACGGCATGAAGAGAAAGGAAGACAGACGGCATGAAGAGAAAGGAAGACAGACAGAATAAAGAGAGAGGAAGACAGACGGCATGAAGAGAAAGGAAGACAGACAGCATGAAGAGAGAGGAAGACAGACAGCATGAAGAGAGAGGAAGACAGACAGCATGGAGAGAGAGGAAGACAGACGGCATAAAGAGAGAGGAAGACAGACAGCATGAAGAGAGAGGAAGACAGACAGCATGAAGAGAGAGGAAGACAGACAGAATAAAGAGAAAGGAAGACAGACAGCATGAAGAGAGAGGAAGACAGACAGCATGGAGAAAGAGGAAGACAGACAGCATGAAGAGAGAGGAAGACAGACAGCATGGAGAGAGAGGAAGACAGACAGCATGAAGAAAGAGGAAGACAGAAGGCATGAAGAGAAAGGAAGACAGACAGCATGGAGAGAGAGGAAGACAGACAGCATGGAGAGAGAGGAAGACAGACAGCATGGAGAGAGAGGAAGACAGACAGCATGAAGAGAGAGGAAGACAGCCAGCATGAAGAGAGAGGAAGACAGACAGAATAAAGAGAGAGGAAGACAGACAGAATAAAGAGAGAGGAAGACAGACAGCATGGAGAGAGAGGAAGACAGACAGCATGGAGAGAGAGGAAGACAGACAAAATAAAGAGAAAGGAAGACAGACAGCATGGAGAGAGAGGAAGACAGACATCATGAAGAGAGAGGAAGACAGAAGGCATGAAGAGAGAGGAAGACAGACAGCATAGAGAGAGAGGAAGACAGACAGCATGGAGAGAGAGGAAGACAGACAGCATGAAGAGAGAGGAAGACAGACAGCATGGAGAGAGAGGAAGACAGACAGCATGGAGAGAGAAGAAGACAGAAGGCATGAAGAGAGAGGAAGACAGACAGAATAAAGAGAAAGGAAGACAGACAGCATGAAGAGAGAGGAAGACAGACAGCATGGAGAAAGAGGAAGACAGACAGCATGAAGAGAGAGGAAGACAGACAGCATGGAGAGAGAGGAAGACAGACAGCATGAAGAAAGAGGAAGACAGAAGGCATGAAGAGAAAGGAAGACAGACAGCATGGAGAGAGAGGAAGACAGACAGCATGGAGAGAGAGGAAGACAGACAGCATGGAGAGAGAGGAAGACAGACAGCATGAAGAGAGAGGAAGACAGACAGCATGAAGAGAGAGGAAGACAGACAGAATAAAGAGAAAGGAAGACAGACAGCATGGAGAGAGAGGAAGACAGAAGGCATGAAGAGAGAGGAAGACAGACAGCATGGAGAGAGAGGAAGACAGACAGCATGGAGAGAGAGGAAGACAGACAGCATGGAGAGAGAGGAAGACAGACAGCATGAAGAGAGAGGAAGACAGACAGCATGAAGAGAGAGGAAGACAGACAGAATAAAGAGAAAGGAAGACAGACAGCATGGAGAGAGAGGAAGACAGACAGCATGGAGAGAGAGGAAGACAGACAGCATGAAGAGAGAGGAAGACAGACAGCATGAAGAGAGATGAAGACAGAAGGCATGAAGAGAGCTGCCCTGCCAATGCATTGTTGCTCGAGGAAGATTTGAGGTAATCTATATGATCACACTGGTAATTGATCCGTTGTTGTATTACTTGTGAGGTACAGCTGAGTGAGAAAATATTTAAATAATTAGCTTTTGAATCATATTTTACTGGGCTGATGGTGCATCTGATGGTCAGCAGAGGGAGAGAGCAGCAGATGGTCAGTCTCAGCAGAGGGAGAGAGCAGCAGATGGTCAGTAGAGGGAGAGGGAGAGAGCAGCAGATGGCCAGTCTCAGCAGAGGGAGAGAGCAGCAGATGGTCAGTCTCAGCAGAGGGACAGAGCAGCAGATGGTCAGTCTCAGCAGAGGGAGAGAGCAGTAGATGGTCAGTAGAGGGAGAGGGAGAGAGCAGCAGATGGTCAGTCTCAGCAGAGGGACATAGCAGCAGATGGTCAGTCTCAGCAGAGGGAGAGAGCAGCAGATGCTGCTCTGTCCCTCTGCTGAGACTGACCATCTGCTGCTCTCTCCCTCTGCTGACCATCAGATGCACCATCAGCCCAGTAAAATATGATTCAAAAGCTAATTATTTAAATATTTTCTCACTCAGCTGTACCTCACAAGTAATACAACAACGGATCAATTACCAGTGTGATCATATAGATTACCTCAAATCTTCCTCGAGCAACAATGCATTGGCAGGGCAGTTCTATCAAAGCCAGTATGTGGTGATAATGTATTGTGCCTATAGCTCACTGCACAAACATCATCGCTACATAACTGGTTTTAAATTGTTAATGTTGCATAGGCTTAGATATTTTAAGTCATGTTGAAAATAAATTTGAGCGGAAGATTTGCATTTTGATCTCATAAAAGGTTGGTGACCACAGTTCTATAGTTTTCCCTGTTCACACTATCAACGTTTCCCTGTTCACACTATCAACGTTTCCCTTCACTGCGGCAATTTGGATCCAGTCAACGCAATATTATCCACTTTCAATCCAACACACCGAAACTAATTGAACTATGCAAGAGATTTTGTTGTAGGCAGATCGCGTCTGAGTAGGATTATATTTCATTGACACACACGACTCAGCCCGAAATCCATGCAGAAATGTTAAACACCTAATGGACATCCTGTTAGTAGCTACATCCTGTTAGTAGCTACATCCTGTTAGTAGCTACATCCTGTTAGTAGCTACATCCTGTTAGTAGCTACATCCTGTTAGTAGCTACATCCTGTTAGTAGCTACATCCTGTTAGTAGCTATGTTAAACACCTGACAGACATCCTGTTAGTAGCTACATCCTGTTAGTAGCTACATCCTGTTAGTAGCTACATCCTGTTAGTAGCTACATCCTGTTAGTAGCTACATGCTGTTCGTAGCTACATCCTGTTAGTAGCTACATGCTGTTAGTAGCTACATGCTGTTAGTAGCTACATGCTGTTAGTAGCTACATCCTGTTAGTAGCTACATCCTGTTAGTAGCTACATGCTGTTAGTAGCTACATCCTGTTAGTAGCTACATGCTGTTAGTAGCTACATCCTGTTAGTAGCTACATCCTGTTAGTAGCTACATGCTGTTAGTAGCTACATCCTGTTAGTAGCTACATCCTGTTAGTAGCTACATGCTGTTAGTAGCTACATGCTGTTAGTAGCTACATCCTGTTAGTAGCTACATCCTGTTAGTAGCTATGTTAAACACCTGACAGACATCCTGTTAGTAGCTACATGCTGTTAGTAGCTACATGCTGTTAGTAGCTACATCCTGTTAGTAGCTACATCCTGTTAGTAGCTACATCCTGTTAGTAGCTACATCCTGTTAGTAGCTACATCCTGTTAGTAGCTACATCCTGTTAGTAGCTATGTTAAACACCTGACAGACATCCTGTTAGAGCTATGTTAAACACCTGACAGACATCCTGTTAGTAGCTACATCCTGTTAGTAGCTACATCCTGTTAGTAGCTACATCCTGTTAGTAGCTATGTTAAACACCTGACAGACATCCTGTTAGTAGCTACATCCTGTTAGTAGCTACATCCTGTTAGGAGCTATGTTAAACACCTGACAGACATGCTGTTAGTAGCTACATGCTGTTAGTAGCTACATGCTGTTAGTAGCTACATCCTGTTAGTAGCTACATGCTGTTAGTAGCTACATCCTGTTAGTAGCTACATCCTGTTAGGAGCTATGTTAAACACCTGACAGACATGCTGTTAGTAGCTACATGCTGTTAGTAGCTACATCCTGTTAGTAGCTACATCCTGTTAGTAGCTACATGCTGTTAGTAGCTACATCCTGTTAGTAGCTACATCCTGTTAGTAGCTACATGCTGTTAGTAGCTACATCCTGTTAGTAGCTACATCCTGTTAGTAGCTACATCCTGTTAGTAGCTACATGCTGTTAGTAGCTACATGCTGTTAGTAGCTACATCCTGTTAGTAGCTACATGCTGTTAGTAGCTACATCCTGTTAGTAGCTACATCCTGTTAGTAGCTATGTTAAACACCTGACAGACATCCTGTTAGTAGCTATGTTAAACACCTGACCTGACAGACATCCTGTTAGTAGCTACATGCTGTTAGTAGCTACATCCTGTTAGTAGCTACATGCTGTTAGTAGCTACATGCTGTTAGTAGCTACATCCTGTTAGTAGCTACATCCTGTTAGTAGCTATGTTAAACACCTGACAGACATCCTGTTAGAGCTATGTTAAACACCTGACAGACATCCTGTTAGTAGCTACATCCTGTTAGTAGCTACATCCTGTTAGTAGCTACATCCTGTTAGTAGCTATGTTAAACACCTGACAGACATCCTGTTAGTAGCTACATCCTGTTAGTAGCTACATCCTGTTAGTAGCTATGTTAAACACCTGACAGACATGCTGTTAGTAGCTACATGCTGTTAGTAGCTACATCCTGTTAGTAGCTACATGCTGTTAGTAGCTACATCCTGTTAGTAGCTACATCCTGTTAGTAGCTACATGCTGTTAGTAGCTACATCCTGTTAGTAGCTACATCCTGTTAGTAGCTACATGCTGTTAGTAGCTACATCCTGTTAGTACCTACATCCTGTTAGTAGCTACATCCTGTTAGTAGCT
The DNA here is from genome assembly GCF_045679555.1 of Salvelinus alpinus. Lineage (NCBI taxonomy): Eukaryota > Metazoa > Chordata > Actinopteri > Salmoniformes > Salmonidae > Salvelinus > Salvelinus alpinus. The sequence continues at coordinate 86,697,184 of NC_092092.1, read as the reverse complement.
ACATGCTGTTAGTAGCTACATGCTGTTAGTAGCTACATCCTGTTAGTAGCTACATGCTGTTAGTAGCTACATCCTGTTAGTAGCTACATCCTGTTAGTAGCTATGTTAAACACCTGACAGACATCCTGTTAGTAGCTACATCCTGTTAGTAGCTACATCCTGTTAGTAGCTACATCCTGTTAGTAGCTACATCCTGTTAGTAGCTATGTTAAACACCTGACAGACATCCTGTTCAAATCAAATCAAATTTTATTAGTCACATACACATGGTTAGCAGATGTTAATGCGAGTGTAGCGAAATGCTTGTGCTTCTAGTTCCGACAATGCAGTAATAACCAACAAGTAATCTAACCTAACAATTCCACAACTACTACCTTATACACACACACAAGTGTAAAGGGATAAAGAATATGTACATAAAGATATATGAATGAGTGGTGGTACAGAACGGCATGGCAAGATGCAGTAGATGGTATAGAGTACGGTATATACATATGAGATGAGTACTGTAGGGTATGTAAACATAAAGTGGCATAGTTTAAAGTGGCTAGTGGTACATGTATTACATAAAGATGGCAAGATGCAGTAGATGATATAGAGTACAGTATATACATATGAGATGGGTAATGTAGGGTATGTAAACATTATATTAAGTGGCATTGTTTAAAGTGGCTAGTGGTACATTTTTACATAATTTCCATCAATTCCCATTTTTAAAGTGGCTGGAGTTGAGTCAGTATGTTGGCAGCGGCCGCTAAATGTTAGTGGTGGCTGTTTAACAGTCTGATGGCCTTGAGATAGAAGCTGTTTTTCAGTCTCTCGGTCCCTGCTTTGATGCACCTGTACTGACCTCGCCTTCTGGATGATAGCGGGGTGAACAGGCAGTGGCTTGGGTGGTTGTTGTCCTTGATGATCTTTATGGCCTTCCTGTGACATCGGGTGGTGTAGGTGTCCTGGAGGGCAGGTAGTTTGCCCCCGGTGGTGCGTTCTGCAGACCTCACTACCCTCTGGAGAGCCTTACGGTTGTGGGCGGAGCAGTTGCCGTACCAGGCGGTGATACAGCCCGACAGGATGCTCTCGATTGTGCATCTGTAGAAGTTTGTGAGTGCTTTTGGTGACAAGCCGAATTTCTTCAGCCTCCTGAGGTTGAAGAGGCGCTGCTGCGCCTTCTTCACAACGCTGTCTGTGTGGGTGGACCAATTCAGTTTGTCCGTGATGTGTACACCGAGGAACTTAAAACTTTCCACCTTCTCCACTACTGACCCGTCGATGTGGATAGGGGGGTGCTCCCTCTGCTGTTTCCTGAAGTCCACAATCATCTCCTTTGTTTTGTTGACGTTGAGTGTGAGGTTATTTTCCTGACACCACACTCCGAGGGCCCTCACCTCCTCCCTGTAGGCCGTCTCGTCGTTGTTGGTAATCAAGCCTACCACTGTAGTGTCGTCCGCAAACTTGATGATTGAGTTGGAGGCGTGCATGGCCACGCAGTCGTGGGTGAACAGGGAGTACAGGAGAGGGCTCAGAACGCACCCTTGTGGGGCCCCAGTGTTGAGGATCAGCGGGGTGGAGATGTTGTTACCTACCCTCACCACCTGGGGGCGGCCCGTCAGGAAGTCCAGGACCCAGTTGCACAGGGCGGGGTCGAGACCCAGGGTCTCAAGCTTGATGACGAGTTTGGAGGGTACTATGGTGTTAAATGCTGAGCTGTAATCGATGAACAGCATTCTCACATGGGTATTCCTCTTGTCCAGATGGGTTAGGGCAGTGTGCAGTGTGGTTGCGATTGCGTCGTCTGTGGACCTATTGGGTCGGTAAGCAAATTGGAGTGGGTCTAGGGTGTCCGGTAGGGTGGAGGTGATATGGTCCTTGACTAGTCTCTCAAAGCACTTCATGATGACGGAAGTGAGTGCTACGGGGCGGTAGTCGTTTAGCTCAGTTACCTTAGCTTTCTTGGGAACAGGAACAATGGTGGCCCTCTTGAAGCATGTGGGAACAGCAGACTGGGATAAGGATTGATTGAATATGTCCGTAAACACACCAGCCAGCTGGTCTGCGCATGCTCTGAGGACGCGGCTGGGAATGCCGTCTGGGCCTGCAGCCTTGCGAGGGTTAACACGTTTAAATGTTTTACTCACCTCGGCTGCAGTGAAGGAGAGCCCGCAGGTTTTGGTAGGGGGCCGTGTCAGTGGCACTGTATTGTCCTCAAAGCGGGCAAAAAAGTTGTTTAGCCTGTCTGGGAGCAAGACATCCTGGTCCGCGACGGGGCTGGTTTTCTTTTTGTAATCCGTGATTGACTGTAGACCCTGCCACATACCTCTTGTGTCTGAGCTGTTGAATTGCGACTCGATTTTGTCTCTGTACTGGGACTTAGCCTGTTTGATTGCCTTGCGGAGAGAATAGCTACACTGTTTGTATTCGGTCATGCTTCCGGTCACCTTGCCCTGGTTAAAAGCAGTGGTTCGCGCTTTCAGTTTCACGCGAATGCTGCCGTCAATCCACGGTTTCTGGTTTGGGAATGTTTTAATCGTTGCTGTGGGTACGACATCGTCAATGCACTTCCTAATGAACTCGCTCACCGAATCAGCATATTCGTCAATATTGTTGTTGGACGCAATGCGGACCATATTCCAATCCGCGTGATCGAAGCAGTCTTGAAGCGTGGATTCAGATTGGTCGGACCAGCGTTGAACAGACCTGAGCGCGGGAGCTTGTTGTTTTAGTTTCTGTTTGTAGGCTGGAATCAACAAAATGGAGTCGTGGTCAGCTTTTCCGAAAGGGGGGCGGGGGAGGGCCTTATATGCGTCGCGGAAATTAGTATAACAATGATCTAGGGTTTTTCCAGCCCTGGTAGCACAATCGATATGCTGATAGAATTTAGGGAGTTTTGTTTTTAGATTAGCCTTGTTAAAATCCCCAGCTACGATGAATGCAGCCTCAGGGTGTGTGGTTTCCAGTTTACAAAGAGTCAGATAAAGTTCGTTCAGGGCCATCGATGTGTCTGCTTGGGGGGGAATATATACGGCTGTGATTATGATTGAAGAGAATTCCCTTGGTAGATAATGCGGTCGACATTTGATTGTGAGGAGTTCTAGATCAGGTGAACAGAATGACTTGAGTTCCTGTGTGTTGTTATGATGATCACACCACGTCTCGTTAATCATAAGGCATACCCCCCCGCCCCTCTTCTTACCAGAAAGATGTTTGTTTCTGTCGGCGCGATGCATGAAGAAACCAGCTGGCTGCACCGACTCCGTTAGCGTCTCTTGAGTTAGCCATGTTTCCGTGAAGCAGAGCACGTTGCAATCCCTGATGTCTCTCTGGAATGCTACCCGTGCTCGGATTTCATCAACCTTATTGTCAAGAGACTGGACATTGGCGAGTAGTATGCTAGGGAGTGGAGCGCGATGTGCCCGTCTCCGAAGCCTGACCACGAGACCGCCTCGTTTTCCCCTTTTACGGCGTCGCACAGGGTCGCCGGCTGGGATCAGATCCATTGTATTGGGTGGAAGGCAAAACACTGGATCCGTTTCGGGAAAGTCATATTCCTGGTAGGAACGATGATGAGTTGACGTTAATCGTATATTCAGTAGTTCCTCCCGACTGTATGTAATGAAACCTAAGATTACCTGGGGTACCGATGTAAGAAATAACACATAAAAAAACAAAATACTGCATATTTTCCAAGGAACGCGAAGCGAGGCGGCCATCTCTTTTCGGCGCCGGAAGTTGAGTAGCTACATCCTGTTAGTAGCTACATCCTGTTAGTAGCTATGTTAATCACCTGACAGACATCCTGTTAGTAGCTATGTTAAACACCTGACAGACATGCTGTTAGTAACTACATGCTGTTAGTAGCTACATGCTGTTAGTAGCTACATGCTGTTAGTAGCTACATCCTGTTAGTAGCTACATGCTGTTAGTAGCTACATCCTGTTAGTAGCTACATCCTGTTAGTAGCTACATGCTGTTAGTAGCTACATCCTGTTAGTAGCTACATCCTGTTAGTAGCTACATCCTGTTAGTAGCTACATGCTGTTAGTAGCTACATCCTGTTAGTAGCTACATCCTGTTAGTAGCTACATGCTGTTAGTAGCTACATCCTGTTAGTAGCTACATCCTGTTAGTAGCTACCTGCTGTTAGTAGCTACATGCTGTTAGTAGCTACATCCTGTTAGTAGCTACATGCTGTTAGTAGCTACATCCTGTTAGTAGCTACATCCTGTTAGTAGCTACATCCTGTTTGTAGCTACATGCTGTTAGTAACTATGTTAAACACCTGACACTTTTCATTTTAGTTATTTTGTTTCACCTCTGAGATTACAGTTTTTCAGTAAACAGCTGGGAAATATAAGACAGACAAACATCCTGCTCAGGTACAAGGAAGTGTATGTGTATGTGTGTGTGCGTATGTGTGTGTGTGTGTGTGTCTGTGCGTGTGTGTGTGTCTGTGTGTGCTTGTGTGCTTGACTGAAGTTTCTGCCAAGAAGGTTTCCAAGTGAAGTTGTGCAAATATCAGCAGGACAGAGAAGGGAAACAATATAAACAATATAAACTACATTTAAGTTAAATAAACTATACACGACAGAACACTGGTCCTTCTAGTGGTTTAACTACAATGTTAGCTGTAGACCAGAACACTGGTCCTCCTGGTGGTTTAACTACAATGTTAGCTGTAGACCAGAACACTGGTCCTTCTGGTGGTTTAACTACAATGTTAGCTGTAGACCAGAACACTGGTCCTCCTGGTGGTTTAACTACAATTGATTGTTCGGCCCCATTTCATTTGTGCCCTGGTTTCCTGTAACGTTGCCCCAAGGGGAATAGCTCGATCTCTTGGTAAAGAGTATGTCCGAGGTCCATCGGTACCTTGTGGGCTTTTGTGAAGGCTCTTACAACACACATGACTTCCAGACCTGTCTGCTTGGCCCCTAACATCTTACTAGTGTCATGACGTTGGCCTGGGGGTAGGTTTATGACAGTCATAAATACCTCTTTCCCCCCTCCTCCGTTCCTCTCCCTACTCTACTGATGTGACATTAGACAGCCCCTTTGGTTAACATAGAGATTCTGGGAGCATCAGAAGTTGGGGGGAAATGAACTATATTCTGGTAATCCGACCAACTGAACATATGCGGTGGTACTTAAGGTATATTATGTCCGTTCGGTTGCCCTCTGACACATTCTCATCAATGATAGAATGACATAAACTCTACTGTAGAAAGTCTAAAAATCAGAGGTATCGGATTCACATGGAATTGTTGTTTAATTCAAATGTTTGAATATAAAATTATTTGTGAAGAGATTAAATGTAATTTTAGCTTCCAAATGAGAGATTTGGGTTTTCATAAGTTTGGGCCTCTGCTCAACCAGTGGCCCGCCCCTGTGAAGAGATGGGTTATAAACTTTTCAGACACACCCCTCTCCCTCCACTATATAAGCCATTGTCAAAAATATAACCTTCTGTTCCGAGGACGACGGTCCTATGTCAGAATGGTTCAGATAATAACTACAGAACTAAGCCAACATCAGCGTGAGCTTTGGTTGTGAATGGTATGAACTTTGAACTCGGATTCACTACAGAAGTGATACCTCCCTAGCTGTTGAGCAACAGCTGCTACAAACGCAGGTTAGGAAGGACAGTCAGAGTATCCCGTCTACTACACACAACGTTACTCCAACGTATCCAGTGACCACCAGAGACATTCTTTAAAGGACAGAGGACTCGGTTTGGCGATACGGTCTTCCATCTACCACCAACCTACTGAAGCGCAGCTCAGAGTAAATATTTATTGCATTTTCCTTTTCCAAATGGGCGGTAATTTAGAATGCATAAGATACTGTATTTATGATAGCACAGCTTCGCCTCTGTTCCAGTCTCCCGCTCTTTCACTAAAATCCAGCCCCCTTTCCTTTGTGTAACAAGCTGTCATATCTGTTCCGCCCGCTAGGGACGTTTTCCTTTATGACAGCAATTTGTAATCAAGTTATGATTTAATTGTGTATGTGTGATTCTGTGTGATTAGTTAGGTATTCAGTAAATAAATAATTAAACCCAATTTTGTATTGCTGATTCAACTTGTTAGCCAGGATTCTTGCAGATAAACAAGAATTTACAACTTTCAGATGAGACTGAATAAGATGACGATTAATATTGACTGCTATGGATGTAAAATATTACTAAATCTTTAAGAGTTTATTCGGAAGATAACAGCTCCATAAATATTATTTCGTGGTGTCCCTCTCTAGTTAATTACATTTACATGATTAGTTCAATCAGGTCATATTAATTACGGAGAAAGTATTTTATAGAATAGCATGTCATAAAACTTAATCCGGCATAGCCAAAGACACGACACTAACAAAACTAAAACTTTTTCTTAACAAAAAGAAAACCAGCCCTGTCGCGGACAGGCAAATTCTTGCTCCCAGACAAATTAAACAATTTGTCACGCCCTGACCTTAGAGATCCTTTTTATGTCTCGATTTTGGTTTGGTCAGGGCTTGAGTTGGGGTCTGCATTCTATGTTTTGTGTTCTATGTTTTCTATTTCTGTGTGTTTGGCCGGGTATGGTTCTCAATCAGAGGCAGCTGTCTAAGAGAGGTCCAGCAGGATAAGAGAGGCTAAGAGAGAGCAAGAGAGAGATCCAACAGGATAAGAGAGGCTAAGAGAGAGAAGGGGGAGCAGTGATTTTCTAGTCCAGTGAGGTCACATGGTATCGTACCTAGGTGTGAAGGGACACTTTTATTATTATTTTATTTAATTAACCTTTATTTAGCCAGGTATTTAAATATTATATATATAACCCTAACCCTTTATATAACCAGGTATTTATATATTATATATATATAACCCTAACCCTTTATTTAACCAGGTATTTATATATTATATATATAACCCTAACCCTTTATTTAACCAGGTATTTATATATTATATATATAACCCTAACCCTTTATTTAACCAGGTATTTATATATATAACCCTAACCCTTTATATAACCAGGTATTTATATATTATATATATAACCCTAACCCTTTATTTAACCAGGTATTTATATATATAACCCTAACCCTTTATTTAACCAGGTATTTATATATTATATATATAACCCTAACCCTTTATTTAACCCGGTATTTATATATTATATATATATAACCCTAACCCTTTATTTAACCAGGTATTTATATATTATATATATAACCCTAACCCTTTATTTAACCAGGTATTTATATATTATATATATAACCCTTTATTTAACCAGGTATTTATATATTATATATATATAACCCTAACCCTTTATTTAACCAGGTATTTATATATTATATATATAAACCTTTATTTAACCAGGTAGGTCAGTTGAGAACAAGTTCTCATTTACAACTGTAACCTGGACAAGATAAAGCAAAGCAGTGCGACAAAAACAACAACACAGAGTTACACATGGAATAAACAAACGTACAGTCAATAACACAATAGAAAAATCGTTGTACAGCAAATGCAGTAAGATTAAGGTTTATGACACTTTCTCTTGGTTTGACAATGTAAACACGTTCACCATGCCAATAAAGTCCTTTGATTTGTTTTATTTTTATTTAACTAGGCAAGTCAGTTAAGAATAAATTCTTATTTACAGTGACGGCCTAGGAACAGTGGGTTAACTGCCTTGTTTAGGGGAACAGTGGGTTAACTGCCTTGTTTAGGGGAACAGTAGGTTAACTGCCTTGTTTAGGGGAACAGTAGGTTAACTGCCTTGTTCAGGGGCAGAAGGACTGATTTTTACCTTGTCAGCTCGGGGTATTCGATCCAGCAACCTTTTGGTTACTGGCCCAACGCTCTAACCACCAGGCTACCTGCCGCCCCAAACAGATGAAATGAACACCTGTAGTGTTTTAGTAAATCATTTGGTTAAATGAACACCTGTAGTGTTTTAGTAAATCATTTGGTTAAATGAACACCTGTAGTGTTTTAGTAAATCATTTGGTTAAATGAACACCTGTAGTGTTTTAGTAAATAATTTGGTTAAATGAACACCTGTAGTGTTTTAGTAAATCATTTGGTTAAATGAACACCTGTAGTGTTTTAGCAAATCATTTGGTTAAATGAACACCTGTAGTGTTTTAGCAAATCATTTGGTTAAATGAACACCTGTAGTGTTTTAGTAAATCATTTGGTTAAATTAACACCTGTAGTGTTTTAGTAAATCATTTTGGGTTGTTGTTCTGCACTCTAGTTATGAATGTGTCTCCCTCTGTCATATGGATGCATTGTATGATAGACTGACCCCAGACTGACCCCAGACTGACCCCAGACTGACCCCAGACTGACCCCAGACTGACCCCAGACTGACCCCAGACTGACCCCATATGGATGCATTGTATGATAGACTGACCCCAGACTGACCCCAGACTGACCCCAGACTGATCCCAGACTGACCCCAGACTGACCCCAGACTGATCCCAGACTGATCCCAGACTGACCCCAGACTGACCCCAGACTGATCCCAGACTGACCCCAGACTGACCCCAGACTGACCCTATATGGATGCCAATATTAGGACCTACATAAAGTCCCAACACCTTACCACTGCTACACCTGGTTATCAGAGGAGCCTTGTCTGGCAGCCAAACACTTCATTCAGCCTCATTTACTGGCTTTTAAAAAACCAGAGCTGATATGGCTGACTTACTTCAACAAATGTGGTTTCTACTGACAATTGAGATGTACAAATTATGGCATGAGGCTACGACAAGCGGATAAGAGGCCATCCGTAATTTCGATTAAGACATTAATGAGCGAGCGACAACGGACGTAGTCAATATAACTATGTGTTCAGCACTTTTGAAATGTACAGGGACAGAATTCAGAACATGGGCCATTATTACAGTGTTCTCTCTGTACAACAAGTCAGAACCGTAGGATAAATAAAGGGGGCATTTAAACAGAAAATGAAAGCTCTTACAATATTCAATGATGACATTTCTCTAAAACAGGCTATAGGGTACATGTGCACCACCAAGTTAGAGCAGTATTCGAAATTAAGAGGTGTAAGTAGACTAAATTATTAAGGTGAGGCACATTGAACACCGTTTAATTTGACACGTCAAATAACACAATTCTATTATAGAATGTTGTGTGTGCTGAATTTGCATGTGCCAGGCGCCACCACTACTATCAGAAGCACTGTCAAAGCTGTACAGAAAAAGTTGGCAAACAAGCACACACCGGCCACAAACGATGTGTTTGCAGTAATGTGTTGGTGAAAATAGACCAAATTATTAGGGTGAGGCACACGGGCTACTAACAGCTTACTACACTACATACACTTAGTATTACTTTCTTAGCTATAGTATACATATCTCCCTGGCATATTACATCATTTATACAACATCATAAAATACACTTCTGGACTCACCTTGTGAAGGTGGTGCGGCGGTCCCTTGTGGGCAAATTTTGTCATGAGACTTTGTCATCATGCCGCCCTGAATTGAGAGCTTAGAGAAACTCCGTAACAGTTCAACATTACATACAGACAGTAAAAGGATGTTCAACATTATTCAACATATGACATTAAAATGATACGTTGCTACACTGCTGTAAAACCACCAATCAGATATCATCAGGGTTCTTCTCTCTGCTGTAAAGCCACCAATCAGATATCACCATCTGAACACATCTCAGTTCTGCAACTCAGCAGTCTGTCTATCTCTAAGTCTGTCTGTCTGTCTGTCTGTCTGTCTGTCTGTCTCTAAGTCTGTCTGTCTGTCTGTCTGTCTGTCTGTCTGTCTGTCTGTCTGTCTGTCTGTCTGTCTGTCTGTCTGTCTGTCTGTCTGTCTGTCTGTCTGTCTGTCTGTCTGTCTGTCTGTCTGTCTGTCTGTCTGTCTGTCTATCTCTAAGTCTGTCTGTCTGTCTGTCTGTCTGTCTGTCTGTCTGTCTGTCTGTCTGTCTGTCTGTCTGTCTGTCTGTCTGTCTGTCTGTCTGTCTGTCTGTCTGTCTGTCTGTCTGTCTGTCTGTCTGTCTGTCTGTCTGTCTGTCTGTCTGTCTGTCTGTCTGTCTATCTCTAAGTCTGTCTGTCTGTCTGTCTGTCTGTCTGTCTGTCTGTCTGTCTGTCTGTCTGTCTGTCTGTCTGTCTGTCTGTCTGTCTGTCTGTCTGTCTGTCTGTCTGTCTGTCTGTCTGTCTGTCTGTCTGTCTGTCTGTCTGTCTGTCTGTCTGTCCTAGGTCAGACTCACACACCTTTCATTTCTAATCTCACACACACAGCCCAGCCAAACACCTGGGGTGGCAGGTAGCCTAGTGGTTAGAGTGTTGGGCCAGTAACTGAACGGTTGCTGGATTGAATCCCGAGCTGACAAGGTAAAACAATCTGTTGTTCTGCCCCTGAACAAGGCAGTCCCCGGTAGGCTGTCATTGTAAATAAGAATTTGTTCTTAACTGACTTAGCCTAGTTAAATAAAAAAATACAAACCGATTTGTTTACTAACACTGTGTGAACCAGTAAGCTCCTTAGGTGTTGACATATTTATGGCCTTAGACATGTGATCTCTGCTCAGACACTTTGCTGCTGAGGAAGAAGCTCCAGTTTAAACAGTGGGATTATCAAACAGTGGATTAAGGGTTTCCTATTGAAACTTTTCAAAAGGGAGCCCTGTTAAAGAAGGGCAGCTCAATCAATGGGTAAATATAAAGTAACTCATTTAATACCATTCAGTATCCAGAGGTTTGTTCATATAAACAGAAAGTTTCTTACCGTAACCTGCAGACTGTTGCCTGATAGATGACAGGACCTGCTGCTCTGCATCAGCCTCAGACTACTGCTGCTGCTCCTCCTAGGTCTCTCTCTCTTCCACTTCCTCTCTCGGACTCTCTCTCTCACACACACTTTCTCTCTCTTACTCTCTCTTTCCCTTTCTCCCTCTGTTATTCTCTCTCTCTCTTACTCTCTCTTTCCCTTTCTCCCTCTCTTATTCTCTCTCTCTCTTACTCTCTCTTACTCGCTCTCTGACTCTCCCTCTTTCGCTTACCCTCTCTCTCCCTCTCTCTTTTACTCACTCCCTGACTCTCCCTCTTTCTCTCCCTTTCTTACATATACCTTCCTTCCCTCCCTCCCTCCCTCCCTCCCTCCCTCCCTCCCTCCCTCCCTCCCTCCCTCCCTCCCTCCCTCCCTCCCTCCCTCCCTCCCTCCCTCCCTCTGAGTTCGTAGCTTCAACCACTGCATCACACACACACACACACACAACAACTGATTAATGGAATGTATGTCTTTCTCTTGTTTTGTTTGCTCTTTTCAGTATTATGTCTATCTCTGATAAGCTACCCAGGAAAGGGCTGAAAATAGTCCATATCAATATATGTAGCCTTACAAATAAGGTTCATGAAATCAATAACTTGCTAACATAAGATAACATTCATATATTAGCAATTTCTGAGACTCACTTAGATAATTCATTTGATGATACAGCAGTAGTAATACAAGGAAGTAAAATGGAAGCAGCAACCAACAGTATCATGACACAAGGCGAGACACAGATGCAGACACAGGAGGCAGATGGTTGGAGTCTTACAATATTTATTAATCCAATATGGTAAGGCAAGAGAATGGTCGTGGACAGGCAAAAGGGTCAAAACCAGTTCAGAGGTAAAAGGTACCGAAGGGCAGCCAGAATCAAGGTCAGGGCAGGCAGGATGATCAGGCAGGCGGGAAAGTAGTCCAGAGTCAGGCAGGGGTCAAAACCAGGAAGACTATCAAAAAGAGAATAGCAAAAGGAGTACGGGAAAAAGACACTGGTTGACTTGACTAAACATACAAGACGAACTGGCACAGAGAGACAGGAAACACAGGGATAAATACACTGGGGAAAATAAGCGACACCTGGAGGGGGTGGAGACAATCACAGGAACAGGTGAAACAGATCAGGGTGTGACAAACAGAGACATCTCCCAGATGGTCGACACCACGACCACCTGGCGCAACTGTGGCCGGCGATGGATGAGGTCCTCCGCATTCTTCAACTTCTAGATCTTCTTCAATGAGCGAGGATCCTCTACCATGAGTCGACACAGCGAGCCAGCACCCCAGCCCATTCAGCAGTCCGCCCAGGTTAGCGATGCCTGTTTGTCCCTTCCAGACAAATATGACGGGACTCCATCCAAATGCCGTGGCTTCATCCTCCAGTGCTCCCTCTATTTTTCTCATCAAACGGGAGCCCCCACCACGAGAGGTCCAAGGTTGCCACGGTTATTTCCCTGTTGACCGGGCAGGCGTTGGAATGGACTACAGCCGTCCGGAAGAAAGGAGAGGAGGAGCTGGGTTCCTATGGGAGGTTCATGGCTCTATTCAGAGGAGTCTTCGATCAGGGGTGGCAGAGAGGGGGGTGAGTACCTACTCCAACTATGGTAGGAGGACCAGACTGCTTCGGAGTTCGCCCTCGCCTTCCGTACAGTGGCAACATCCAGCGGATGGAATGAGCCGGCGCTCCGCACCTTATTCAGAAGAGGATTGAACGAGGAGGTCCAGACGGAGTTGGCATGCCGAGACGACACTCTCTCATTGGACGCTCTCATCGCGTTGGCCATCTTTCTGGATAACCTGCTTCGCCTCTCTCCATCCTTTGTTGACATGTCTGAGCCTGAACCCATGCAGGGGCCCAGGTAGGGGCCACACGCCTCCCAGCGGCTGAGCGACGCCGTTGGAGACAGTTGGGGCCCTGGTGTGGTCATCACCAGCTTCAATGGTGTCAGCTACATCCCAACCCGGGAGCCGCTAGAGCAGAGGGACAGCCACATGATCATCCATCTCCTGGGGTCGGTGCCGCTGGGAAGTTTATTGACCAGGCCCTTGCCTCCTCCCTGAGCAGAACATCATACCAGTTCTCTCCGTTTCCGGATGAAGTGCTGGATAACCGACCATTGGGATCTGGGACAATCGCACACATCACAGCATCAGGTCAGGTCACATGAAGGGAGAAAGAACACACACACACATCTCATTTTGTCACACACACGCATCACTTAAGTTTCTGCCTAGCAACGGAGATGTCTAGATGTTCAAGGAGTTGACTCCGCCCAGTGGAAGGTATAAATATAATTGATGTGGTTAGAGCGTTGGGCCAGTAACAGCTGACCCAGTGGGTGAATAAACTTGGTTTGAGATTTGACCAGTAGTCCGTTGAGTTCTAAATAAGCAGAGTAAGAACACCGCCATCCAGGATCTCTATACCAGGCGGTGTCAGAGGGAAGGCACAAAAAATGATCAACGATTCCAGCCACCTAAGTCATAGACTGTTCTCTCTGCTACTACACGGCAAGAGGTACCAGAGCTCCAAGTCTAGGTCCAAAAGGCTCCTTAACAGCTTCTACCCCAAAGCCATAAGAACTGCTGAACAATTAAAATGGCCCCCCGGACTATTTACATTGACCCCTTTGTTTTTACACTGCTGCTACTCACTTTACCCCTACCTACATGTACAAATGACCTCGACTAACGTGTAACCCGCACATTGACTAACCTGCACCCGCTGTATACAGTAGAGCCTATATTATTGTTATTTTATTGTTTTACTTTTTAAGTGCATTTTTTACTATAGCTTATTTAAAAAAATATTTTCTTAACACTATTTCTTGAACTGCATTGTTGGTTAAGGGGTTGTAATTAATCATTTCAAAGTAAGATCTACACCTGTTGTGTTTGACAAATACAATTTGATTTGATTTGATTTGCAGTTAATGCACTTTGCCTTTGTAGGACTGTGACGTTGTTGACATGGTGTTGTGCTCAGATGGTATTTATCCAACTTACCTTCTGGTCTGGTCTGGGTACAACACAACCTTCTGGCCTGGTCTGGGTACAACACAACCTTCTGGCCTGGTCCGGGTACAACACAACCTTCTGGCCTGGTCTGGGTACAACACAACCTTCTGGCCTGGTCCGGGTACAACACAACCTTCTGGCCTGGTCTGGGTACAACACAACCTTCTGGCCTGGTCCGGGTACAACACAACCTTCTGGCCTGGTCCAGGAACAACACAACCTTCTGGCCTGGTCCGGGTACAACACAACCTTCTGGTCTGGTCTGGGTACAACACAACCTTCTGGCCTGGTCCGGGTACAACACAACCTTCTGGCCTGGTCTGGGTACAACACAACCTTCTGGCATGGTCTGGGTACAACACAACCTTCTGGCCTGGTCCGGGTACAACACAACCTTCTGGTCTGGTCTGGGTACAACACAACCTTCTGGCCTGGTCTGGGTATAACACAACCTTCTGGCATGGTACAACACAACCTTCTGGCCTGGTCCGGGTACAACACAACCTTCTGGTCTGGTCTGGGTATAACACAACCTTCTGGCCTGGTCTGGGTACAACACAACCTTCTGGCCTGGTCCGGGTACAACACAACCTTCTGGTCTGGTCTGGGTACAACACAACCTTCTGGCCTGGTCTGGGTATAACACAACCTTCTGGCATGGTACAACACAACCTTCTGGCCTGGTCCGGGTACAACACAACCTTCTGGTCTGGTCTGGGTATAACACAACCTTCTGGCCTGGTCTGGGTACAACACAACCTTCTGGCCTGGTCCGGGTACAACACAACCTTCTGGTCTGGTCTGGGTACAACACAACCTTCTGGCCTGGTCTGGGTATAACACAACCTTCTGGCATGGTCTGGGTACAACACAACCTTCTGGTCTGGTCTGGGTACAACACAACCTTCTGGCCTGTTCTGTTACAACATAACCTTCTGGCCTGGTCCGGGTACATCACAACCTTCTGGCCTGTTCTGTTACAACATAACCTTCTGGCCTGGTCCGGGTACATCACAACCTTCTGGCCTGTTCTGTTACAACATAACCTTCTGGCCTGGTCCAGGAACAACACAACCTTCTGGCCTGGTCCAGGAACAACACAACCTTCTGGTCTGGTCTGGGTACAACACAACCTTCTGGCCTGGGTACATCACAACCTTCTGGCCTGTTCTGTTACAACATAACCTTCTGGCCTGGTCCAGGAACAACACAACCTTCTGGCCTGGTCCAGGAACAACACAACCTTCTGGTCTGGTCTGGGTACAACACAACCTTCTGGCCTGGTCTGGGTACAACACAACCTTCTGGCCTGGTCTGGGTACAACACAACCTTCTTGCCTGGTCTGGGTACAACACAACCTTCTGGCCTGGTCTGGGTACAACACAACCTTCTGGTCTGGTCTGGGTACAACACAACCTTCTGGCATGGTACAACACAACCTTCTGGCCTGGTCCGGGTACAACACAACCTTCTGGCATGGTACAACACAACCTTCTGGCCTGGTCCGGGTACAACACAACCTTCTGGCCTGTTCTGTTACAACATAACCTTCTGGCCTGGTCCGGGTACATCACAACCTTCTGGCCTGTTCTGTTACAACATAACCTTCTGGCCTGGTCCAGGAACAACACAACCTTCTGGCCTGGTCCAGGAACAACACAACCTTCTGGTCTGGTCTAGGTACAACACAACCTTCTGGCCTGGTCCGGGTACAACACAACCTTCTGGCCTGGTCCGGGTACATCACAACCTTCTGGCCTGTTCTGTTACAACATAACCTTCTGGCCTGGTCCAGGAACAACACAACCTTCTGGCCTGGTCTGGGTACATCACAACCTTCTGGTCTGGTCTGGGTACAACACAACCTTCTGGCCTGGTCTGGGTACAACACAACCTTCTGGTCTGGTCTGGGTACAACACAACCTTCTGGCATGGTACAACACAACCTTCTGGTCTTGTCTGGGTACAACACAACCTTCTGGCCTGGTACGGGTACAACACAACCTTCTGGCCTGGTCTGGGTACAACACAACCTTCTGGCCTGGTCTGGGTACAACACAACCTTCTGGCCTGGTACGGGTACAACACAACCTTCTGGTCTGGTCTGGGTACAACACAACCTTCTGGCCTGGTCTGGGTATAACACAACCTTCTGGCATGGTCCGGGTACAACACAACCTTCTGGCCTGGTCTGGGTACAACACAACCTTCTGGCCTGGTCCAGAAACAACACAACCTTCTGGCCTGGTCCGGGATTCGGGTTAGCAGAACATTTCCACTTTGTCTCTCTGTCTTAATGCTTTGCTGTGTGTTACAGTAGTTAGAGGATGTTAGCGTTGCCGTGTGTTACAGTAGTTAGAGGATGTTAGCGTTGCCGTGTGCTACAGTAGTTAGAGGATGTTAGCGTTGCTGTGTGTTACAGTAGTTAGAGGATGTTAGCGTTGCTGTGTGTTACAGTAGTTAGAGGATGTTAGCGTTGCTGTGTGTTACAGTAGTTAGAGGATGTTAGCGTCGCTGTGTGTTACAGTAGTTAGAGGATGTTAGCGTTGCTGTGTGCTACAGTAGTTAGAGGATGTTAGCGTTGCTGTGTGTTACAGTAGTTAGAGGATGTTAGCGTTGCTGTGTGCTACAGTAGTTAGAGGATGTTAGCGTTGCCGTGTGTTACAGTAGTTAGAGGATGTTAGCGTTGCTGTGTGTTACAGTAGTTAGAGGATGTTAGCGTTGCTGTGTGTTACAGTAGTTAGAAGACGTTAGCGTTGCTGTGTGTTACAGTAGTTAGAGGATGTTAGCATTGCTGTGTGTTACAGTAGTTAGAGGATGTTAGCGTCGCTGTGTGTTGGTTAAAGTAGTTAGAGGATGTTAGCGTTACCGTGTGTTACAGTAGTTAGAGGATGTTAGCGTTGCCGTGTGTTACAGTAGTTAGAGGATGTTAGCGTTGCCGTGTGTTACAGTAGTTAGAGGATGTTAGCGTTGCTGTGTGCTACAGTAGTTAGAGGATGTTAGCGTTGCTGTGTGTTACAGTAGTTAGAGGATGTTAGCGTTGCTGTGTGCTACAGTAGTTAGAGGATGTTAGCGTTGCCGTGTGTTACAGTAGTTAGAGGATGTTAGCGTTGCTGTGTGTTACAGTAGTTAGAGGATGTTAGCGTTGCTGTGTGTTACAGTAGTTAGAAGACGTTAGCGTTGCTGTGTGTTACAGTAGTTAGAGGATGTTAGCATTGCTGTGTGTTACAGTAGTTAGAGGATGTTAGCGTCGCTGTGTGTTGGTTAAAGTAGTTAGAGGATGTTAGCGTTACCGTGTGTTACAGTAGTTAGAGGATGTTAGCGTTGCCGTGTGTTACAGTAGTTAGAGGATGTTAGCGTTGCCGTGTGTTACAGTAGTTAGAGGATGTTAGCGTTGCTGTGTGCTACAGTAGTTAGAGGATGTTAGCGTTGCTGTGTGTTACAGTAGTTACAGGATGTTAGCGTTGCTGTGTGTTACATTAGTTAGAGGATGTTAGCGTTGCTGTGTGTTACAGTAGTTAGAAGATGTTAGCGTTGCTGTGTGTTACAGTAGTTAGAAGATGTTAGCGTTGCTGTGTGTTACAGTAGTTAGAAGATGTTAGCGTTGCTGTGTGTTACAGTAGTTAGAGGATGTTAGTGTTGCTGTGTGTTACAGTAGTTAGAGGATGTTAGCGTTGCTGTGTGTTACAGTAGTTAGAGGATGTTAGCGTTGCTGTGTGTTACAGTAGTTAGAGGATGTTAGCGTTGCTGTGTGTTACAGTAGTTAGAGGATGTTAGCGTTGCTGTGTGTTACAGTAGTTAGAGGATGTTAGTGTTGCTGTGTGTTACAGTAGTTAGAAGATGTTAGCGTTGCTGTGTGTTACAGTAGTTAGAAGATGTTAGCGTTGCTGTGTGTTACAGTAGTTAGAGGATGTTAGCGTCGCTGTGTGTTACAGTAGTTAGAGGATGTTAGCGTTGCTGTGTGTTACAGTAGTTAGAGGATGTTAGCGTCGCTGTGTGTTACAGTAGTTAGAGGATGTTAGCGTCGCTGTGTGTTACAGTAGTTAGAGGATGTTAGCGTTGCTGTGTGTTACAGTAGTTAGAGGATGTTAGCGTTGTTGTGTGTTACAGTAGTTAGAGGATGTTAGCGTTGCTGTGTGTTACAGTAGTTAGAGGATGTTAGCGTTGCTGTGTGTTACAGTAGTTAGAGGATGTTAGCGTTGCTGTGTGTTACAGTAGTTAGAGGATGTTAGCGTTGCTGTGTGTTACAGTAGTTAGAGGATGTTAGCGTTGCTGTGTGTTACAGTAGTTAGAGGATGTTAGTGTTGCTGTGTGTTACAGTAGTTAGAGGATGTTAGCGTTGCTGTGTGTTACAGTAGTTAGAGGATGTTAGCGTTGCCGTGTGTTACAGTAGTTAGAGGATGTTAGGGTTGCTGTGTGTTACAGTAGTTAGAGGATGTTAGCGTTGTTGTGTGTTACAGTAGTTAGAGGATGTTAGCGTTGCCGTGTGTTACAGTAGTTAGAGGACGTTAGCGTTGCTGTGTGTTACAGTAGTTAGAGGATGTTAGCGTTGCTGTGTGTTACAGTAGTTAGAGGATGTTAGTGTTGCTGTGTGTTACAGTAGTTAGAGGATGTTAGCGTTGCTGTGTGCTGCAGTAGTTAGAGGATGTTAGCGTTGCTGTGTGCTGCAGTAGTTAGAGGATGTTAGCGTTGTTGTGTGTTACAGTAGTTAGAGGATGTTAGCGTTGCTGTGTGCTGCAGTAGTTCGAGGATGTTAGCGTTGCTGTGTGTTACAGTAGTTAGAAGACGTTAGCGTTGCTGTGTGTTACAGTAGTTAGAAGACGTTAGCGTTGCTGTGTGTTACAGTAGTTAGAGGATGTTAGCGTCGCTGTGTGTTGGCTACAGTAGTTAGAGGATGTTAGCGTTACCGTGTGTCACAGTAGTTAGAGGATGTTAGCGTTGCCGTGTGTTACAGTAGTTAGAGGATGTTAGCGTTGCCGTGTGTTACAGTAGTTAGAGGATGTTAGCGTTGCTGTGTGCTACAGTAGTTAGAGGATGTTAGCGTTGCTGTGTTTTACAGTAGTTACAGGATGTTAGCGTTGCTGTGTGTTACAGTAGTTAGAGGATGTTAGCGTTGCTGTGTGTTACAGTAGTTAGAAGATGTTAGCGTTGCTGTGTGTTACAGTAGTTAGAAGATGTTAGCGTTGCTGTGTGTTACAGTAGTTAGAAGATGTTAGCGTTGCTGTGTGTTACAGTAGTTAGAGGATGTTAGCGTTGCTGTGTGTTACAGTAGTTAGAGGATGTTAGCGTTGCTGTGTGTTACAGTAGTTAGAGGATGTTAGCGTTGCTGTGTGTTACAGTAGTTAGAGGATGTTAGTGTTGCTGTGTGTTACAGTAGTTAGAAGATGTTAGCGTTGCTGTGTGTTACAGTAGTTAGAAGATGTTAGCGTTGCTGTGTGTTACAGTAGTTAGAGGATGTTAGCGTCGCTGTGTGTTACAGTAGTTAGAGGATGTTAGCGTTGCTGTGTGTTACAGTAGTTAGAGGATGTTAGCGTCGCTGTGTGTTACAGTAGTTAGAGGATGTTAGCGTCGCTGTGTGTTACAGTAGTTAGAGGATGTTAGCGTTGCTGTGTGTTACAGTAGTTAGAGGATGTTAGCGTTGTTGTGTGTTACAGTAGTTAGAGGATATTAGCGTTGCTGTGTGTTACAGTAGTTAGAGGATATTAGCGTTGCTGTGTGTTACAGTAGTTAGAGGATGTTAGCGTTGCTGTGTGTTACAGTAGTTAGAGGATGTTAGCGTTGCTGTGTGTTACAGTAGTTAGAGGATGTTAGTGTTGCTGTGTGTTACAGTAGTTAGAGGATGTTAGCGTTGCTGTGTGTTACAGTAGTTAGAGGATGTTAGCGTTGCCGTGTGTTACAGTAGTTAGAGGATGTTAGCGTTGCTGTGTGTTACAGTAGTTAGAGGATGTTAGCGTTGCTGTGTGTTACAGTAGTTAGAGGATGTTAGCGTTGCTGTGTGTTACAGTAGTTAGAGGATGTTAGGGTTGCTGTGTGTTGGCTACAGTAGTTAGAGGATGTTAGGGTTGCTGTGTGTTACAGTAGTTAGAGGATGTTAGGGTTGCTGTGTGTTACAGTAGTTAGAGGATGTTAGGGTTGCTGTGTGTTACAGTAGTTGGAAGATGTTAGGGTTGCTGTGTGCTACAGTAGTTAGAGGATGTTAGGGTTGCTGTGTGTTACAGTAGTTAGAAGATGTTAGCGTTGCTGTGTGCTACAGTAGTTAGAAGATGTTAGCGTTGCTGTGTGTTGGCTACAGTAGTTAGAAGATGTTAGCGTTGCTGGTTGTTACAGTAGTTAGAAGATGTTAGCGTTGCTGTGTGTTGGCTACAGTAGTTAGAGGATGTTAGGGTTGCTGTGTGTTACAGTAGTTAGAGGATGTTAGCGTTGCTGTGTGTTACAGTAGTTAGAGGATGTTAGGGTTGCTGTGTGTTACAGTAGTTAGAGGATGTTAGCGTTGCTGTGTGTTACAGTAGTTAGAGGATGTTAGGGTTGCTGTGTGTTGGCTCCAGTAGTTAGAAGATGTTAGCGTTGCTGTGTGTTACAGTAGTTAGAGGATGTTAGCGTTGCTGTGTGTTACAGTAGTTAGAGGATGTTAGCGTTGCTGTGTGTTACAGTAGTTAGAGGATGTTAGCGTTGCTGTGTGCTACAGTAGTTAGAGGATGTTAGGGTTGCTGTGTGTTACAGTAGTTAGAAGATGTTAGCGTTGCTGTGTGCTACAGTAGTTAGAGGATGTTAGCGTTGCTGTGTGTTACAGTAGTTAGAGGATGTTAGCGTTGCTGTGTGTTACAGTAGTTAGAGGATGTTAGGGTTGCTGTGTGTTACAGTAGTTAGAAGATGTTAGCGTTGCTGTGTGCTACAGTAGTTAGAAGATGTTAGCGTTGCTGTGTGTTGGCTACAGTAGTTAGAAGATGTTAGCTTTGCTGTGTGTTACAGTAGTTAGAGGATGTTAGCGTTGCTGTGTGTTACAGTAGTTAGAGGATGTTAGCGTTGCTGTGTGTTACAGTAGTTAGAGGATGTTAGCGTTGCTGTGTGTTACAGTAGTTAGAGGATGTTAGTGTTGCTGTGTGTTACAGTAGTTAGAGGATGTTAGCGTTGCTGTGTGTTACAGTAGTTAGAGGATGTTAGCGTTGCCGTGTGTTACAGTAGTTAGAGGATGTTAGCGTTGCTGTGTGTTACAGTAGTTAGAGGATGTTAGCGTTGCTGTGTGTTACAGTAGTTAGAGGATGTTAGCGTTGCTGTGTGTTACAGTAGTTAGAGGATGTTAGGGTTGCTGTGTGTTGGCTACAGTAGTTAGAGGATGTTAGGGTTGCTGTGTGTTACAGTAGTTAGAGGATGTTAGGGTTGCTGTGTGTTACAGTAGTTAGAGGATGTTAGGGTTGCTGTGTGTTACAGTAGTTGGAAGATGTTAGGGTTGCTGTGTGCTACAGTAGTTAGAGGATGTTAGGGTTGCTGTGTGTTACAGTAGTTAGAAGATGTTAGCGTTGCTGTGTGCTACAGTAGTTAGAAGATGTTAGCGTTGCTGTGTGTTGGCTACAGTAGTTAGAAGATGTTAGCGTTGCTGGTTGTTACAGTAGTTAGAAGATGTTAGCGTTGCTGTGTGTTGGCTACAGTAGTTAGAGGATGTTAGGGTTGCTGTGTGTTACAGTAGTTAGAGGATGTTAGCGTTGCTGTGTGTTACAGTAGTTAGAGGATGTTAGGGTTGCTGTGTGTTACAGTAGTTAGAGGATGTTAGCGTTGCTGTGTGTTACAGTAGTTAGAGGATGTTAGGGTTGCTGTGTGTTGGCTCCAGTAGTTAGAAGATGTTAGCGTTGCTGTGTGTTACAGTAGTTAGAGGATGTTAGCGTTGCTGTGTGTTACAGTAGTTAGAGGATGTTAGCGTTGCTGTGTGTTACAGTAGTTAGAGGATGTTAGCGTTGCTGTGTGCTACAGTAGTTAGAGGATGTTAGGGTTGCTGTGTGTTACAGTAGTTAGAAGATGTTAGCGTTGCTGTGTGCTACAGTAGTTAGAGGATGTTAGCGTTGCTGTGTGTTACAGTAGTTAGAGGATGTTAGCGTTGCTGTGTGTTACAGTAGTTAGAGGATGTTAGGGTTGCTGTGTGTTACAGTAGTTAGAAGATGTTAGCGTTGCTGTGTGCTACAGTAGTTAGAAGATGTTAGCGTTGCTGTGTGTTGGCTACAGTAGTTAGAAGATGTTAGCTTTGCTGTGTGTTACAGTAGTTAGAGGATGTTAGCGTTGCTGTGTGTTACAGTAGTTAGAAGATGTTAGCGTTGATGTGTGCTACAGTAGTTAGAAGATATTAGCGTTGCTGTGTGTTGGCTACAGTAGTTAGAAGATGTTAGCGTTGCTGTGTGTTACAGTAGTTAGAGGATGTTAGCGTTGCTGTGTGTTACAGTAGTTAGAGGATGTTAGCGTTGCTGTGTGTTACAGTAGTTAGAGGATGTTAGTGTTGCTGTGTGTTACAGTAGTTAGAGGATGTTAGCGTTGCTGTGTGTTACAGTAGTTAGAGGATGTTAGCGTTGCCGTGTGTTACAGTAGTTAGAGGATGTTAGGGTTGCTGTGTGTTACAGTAGTTAGAGGATGTTAGCGTTGCTGTGTGTTACAGTAGTTAGAGGATGTTAGCGTTGCTGTGTGTTACAGTAGTTAGAGGATGTTAGCGTTGCTGTGTGTTACAGTAGTTAGAGGATGTTAGCGTCGCTGTGTGTTGGTTACAGTAGTTAGAGGATGTTAGCGTTGCTGTGTGTTACAGTAGTTAGAGGATGTTAGTGTTGCTGTGTGTTACAGTAGTTAGAGGATGTTAGTGTTGCTGTGTGTTACAGTAGTTAGAGGATGTTAGCGTTGCTGTGTGTTACAGTAGTTAGAGGATGTTAGCGTTGCTGTGTGCTGCAGTAGTTAGAGGATGTTAGCGTTGCTGTGTGCTGCAGTAGTTAGAGGATGTTAGCGTTGCTGTGTGTTACAGTAGTTAGAGGATGTTAGCGTTGCTGTGTGTTACAGTAGTTAGAGGATGTTAGCGTTGTTGTGTGTTACAGTAGTTAGAGGATGTTAGCGTTGCTGTGTGTTACAGTAGTTAGAGGATGTTAGCGTTGCTGTGTGTTACAGTAGTTAGAGGATGTTAGCGTTGCTGTGTGTTACAGTAGTTAGAGGATGTTAGCGTTGCTGTGTGTTACAGTAGTTAGAGGATGTTAGTGTTGCTGTGTGTTACAGTAGTTAGAGGATGTTAGCGTCGCTGTGTGTTACAGTAGTTAGAGGATGTTAGCGTTGCTGTGTGTTACAGTAGTTAGAGGATGTTAGTGTTGCTGTGTGTTACAGTAGTTAGAGGATGTTAGCGTTGCTGTGTGTTACAGTAGTTAGAGGATGTGATGGAGTAGCAGATACAGAGGAAATGACAAACCACATGAAAGTTTCCTGTTGAGGAGAAGTTTTTTTCAGTTACAACTCAGTTTTACAGAGAGACTGTTATACAGTTATACACCCCAGGGAGAGAGAGCCTTAACACTCAGTCTGACTGGCACCAAGGACCAACAGCAACATTACAGTAATGAGCATTATTATACAAACATCATTAGTGTATAAGTGGTTTCACCATCGGAAGACGGCGGGTAGTTATATGTGTCTGTGGATCTCTAGCGGGAGCTATGGGGAGATTCTCAATTGTACAAAAGTCTGTCCTCTTCTCGACTCCTCCATCCTCTCTCCTCCCTTACCTGGGAAGGTGGTCGAGGAGGGTTTCATTTAGTTAGTAGGCGAACGGAGGAGTGGTCTCGCCTCCTCCTGCCGAGGAAGCACAAGAATATGAGTCCTTCGCCGTGGAGTTTTTGAAAACCCATTTTGAATCAGCTGTTGTTTACTCGGAAGAGAAAAGCATGCACCTATTGAAACCATACACTACTTATCATTGATCTAAACATATTAAACCATCCACTACTTATCATTTATCTAAACATATTAAACCATACACTACTTATCATTTATCTAAACATATTAAACCATACACTACTTATCATTTATCTAAACATATTAAACCATACACTACTTATCATTTATCTAAACATATTAAACCATACACTACTTATCATTTATCTAAACATATTAAACCATACACTACTTATCATTTATCTAAACATATTAAACCATACACTACTTATCATTTATCTAAACATATGAAACCATACACTACTTATCATTTATCTAAACATATTAAACCATACACTACTTATCATTTATCTAAACATATTAAACCATACACTACTTATCATTTATCTAAACATATTAAACCATACACTACTTATCATTTATCTAAACATATTAAACCATCCACTACTTATCATTTATCTAAACATATGAAACTAGCTCAATTTATTTTGATTACTTTACACATGTATTTTGGGATTCGATCCCTGTAAATGTAATTTACATGATGATGAGCAAGTGAGGAAGGAAAGTCTAATTAAATGCCATCCTTGAATATGACCTCTTCTAGGCTGTGATTCAGTACCGTCATTTATTTATCATCCCTGAATATTACCTCTTCTAGGCTGGGATTCAGTACCATTTGCGTTAGTTAAATTTGTTACAGTGTGCTTGACATTAAAAGGCTATATCGAATTGGGCCGACATCCACAATGTCTATCATGAAAGCCATCTCCACGAAAGTCAGGGAAAATGCCTTTAAAATGCGTATTGTCATTGTCCAGTGCGCTGTGCTATGAATTGAATCACAGCCTCTCCATGTTCAGACTAGCTGGTCGCTACAGAGTGAATTGAACAGTGAATTGAATCACAGCCTCTCCATGTTCAGACTAGCTGGTCGCTACAGAGTGAATTGAACAGTGAATTGAATCACAGCCTCTCCATGTTCAGACTAGCTGGTCGCTACAGAGTGAATTGAACAGTGAATTGAATCACAGCCTCTCCATGTTCAGACTAGCTGGTCGCTACAGAGTGAATTGAACAGTGAATTGAATCACAGCCTCTCCATGTTCAGACTAGCTGGTCGCTACAGAGCGCTGTTTGCTGGAAGCCATTAGGATTCTCCTGAAAATCTTTGTTGTCGTTCCAGTAGCTCTCTGGTCTCTCCTCCCCATCACTCCCTGTTAGGATAGAGATGAGATCTCTCTGGTCTCTCCTCCCCATCAGTCCCTGTTAGGATAGAGATGTATCTCTCTGGTCTCTCCTCCCCATCACTCCCTGTTAGGATAGAGATGAGATCTCTCTGGTCTCTCCTCCCCATCACTCCCTGTTAGGACAGAGCTGAGATCTCTCTGGTCTCTCCTCCCCATCATTCCCTGTTAGGATAGAGCTGAGATCTCTCTGGTCTCTCCTCCCCATCACTCCCTGTTAGGATAGAGCTGAGAGCTCTCTGGTCTCTCCTCCCCATCACTCCCTGTTAGTATAGAGATGTATCTCTCTGGTCTCTCCTCCCCATCACTCCCTGTTAGGATAGAGATGTATCTCTCTGGTCTCTCCTACCCATCACTCCCTGTTAGGATAGAGATGTACCTCTCTGGTCTCTCCTCCCCATCACTCCCTGTTAGGATAGAGATGTATCTCTCTGGTCTCTCCTCCCCATCACTCCCTGTTAGGATAGAGCTGAGAGCTCTCTGGTCTCTCCTCCCCATCACTCCCTGTTAGGATAGAGCTGAGAGCTCTCTGGTCTCTCCTCCCCATCACTCCCTGTTAGGATAGAGATGTATCTCTCTGGTCTCTCCTCCCCATCACTCCCTCTTAGGATAGAGATGTACCTCTCTGGTCTCTCCTACCCATCACTCCCTGTTAGGATAGAGATGTATCTCTCTGGTCTCTCCTCCCCATCACTCCCTGTTAGGATAGAGATGTACCTCTCTGGTCTCTCCTCCCCATCACTCCCTGTTAGGATAGAGATGTACCTCTCTGGTCTCTCCTACCCATCACTCCCTGTTAGGATAGAGATGTACCTCTCTGGTCTCTCTTACCCATCACTCCCTGTTAGGATAGAGATGTATCTCTCTGGTCTCTCCTCCCCATCACTCCCTGTTAGGATAGAGATGTACCTCTCTGGTCTCTCCTCCCCATCACTCCCTGTTAGTATAGAGATGTATCTCTCTGGTCTCTCCTCCCCATCACTCCCTGTTAGGATAGAGATGTACCTCTCTGGTCTCTCCTCCCCATCACTCCCTGTTAGGATAGAGATGTACCTCTCTGGTCTCTCCTCCCCATCACTCCCTGTTAGAATAGAGATGTACCTCTCTGGTCTCTCCTCCCCATCACTCCCTGTTAGGATAGAGATGAGATCTCTCTGGTCTCTCCTCCCCATCACTCCCTGTTAGGATAGAGCTGAGAGCTCTCTGGTCTCTCCTCCCCATCACTCCCTGTTAGGATAGAGATGAGATCTCTCTGGTCTCTCTTCCCCATCACTCCCTGTTAGGATAGAGCTGAGAGCTCTCTGGTCTCTCCTCCCCATCACTCCCTGTTAGTATAGAGATGTACCTCTCTGGTCTCTCCTCCTCATCACTCCCTGTTAGGATAGAGATGTATCTCTCTGGTCTCTCCTACCCATCACTCCCTGTTAGGATAGAGATGAGATCTCTCTGGTCTCTCTTCCCCATCACTCCCTGTTAGGATAGAGCTGAGAGCTCTCTGGTCTCTCCTCCCCATCACTCCCTGTTAGGATAGAGATGTACCTCTCTGGTCTCTCCTCCCCATCACTCCCTGTTAGGATAGAGATGTACCTCTCTGGTCTCTCCTCCCCATCACTCCCTGTTAGGATAGAGATGTACCTCTCTGGTCTCTCCTCCCCGTCACTCCCTGTTAGGATAGAGATGTACCTCTCTGGTCTCTCCTCCCCATCACTCCCTGTTAGGATAGAGATGTACCTCTCTGGTCTCTCCTCCCCATCACTCCCTGTTAGGATAGAGATGTACCTCTCTGGTCTCTCCTCCCCATCACTCCCTGTTAGGATAGAGATGTACCTCTCTGGTCTCTCCTCCCCATCACTCCCTGTTAGGATAGAGCTGAGATATCTCTGGTCTCTCCTCCCCATCACTCCCTGTTAGGATAGAGATGTATCTCTCTGGTCTCTCCTCCCCATCACTCCCTGTTAGGATAGAGCTGAGAGCTCTCTGGCCTCTCCTCCCCATCACTCCCTGTTAGGATAGAGCTGAGATCTCTCTGGTCTCTCCTCCCCATCACTCCCTGTTAGGAAAGAGATGTACCTCTCTGGTCTGTCCTCCCCATCACTCCCTGTTAGGATAGAGATGTACCTCTCTGGTCTCTCCTCCCCATCACTCCCTGTTAGGATAGAGTTGAGAGCTCTCTGGCCTCTCCTCCCCATCACTCCCTGTTAGGATAGAGCTGAGATCTCTCTGGTCTCTCCTCCCCATCACTCCCTGTTAGGAAAGAGATGTATCTCTCTGGTCTCTCCTCCCCATCACGCCCTGTTAGGATAGAGCTGATAGCTCTCTGGTCTCTCCTCCCCATCACTCCCTGTTAGGATAGAGCTGTATCTCTCTGGTCTCTCCTCCCCATCACTCCCTGTTAGGATAGAGATGTACCTCTCTGGTCTCTCCTACCCGTCATTCCCTGTTAGGATACCATGTATCTCTCTGGTCTCTCCTCCCCATCACTCCCTGTTAAGATAGAGATGTACCTCTCTGGTCTCTCCTCCCCATCACTCCCTGTTAGGATAGAGATGTATCTCTCTGGTCTCTCCTCCCCATCACTCCCTGTTAGTATAGAGATGTACCTCTCTGGTCTCTCCTCCCCATCACTCCCTGTTAGGATAGAGATGTATCTCTCTGGTCTCTCCTCCCCATCACTCCCTGTTAGGATAGAGATGTACCTCTCTGGTCTCTCCTCCCCATCACTCTCTGTTAGGATAGAGATGTACCTCTCTGGTCTCTCCTCCCCATCACTCCCTGTTAGGATAGAGATGTATCTCTCTGGTCTCTCCTCCCCATCACTCCCTGTTAGGATAGAGATGTACCTCTCTGGTCTCTCCTCCCCATCACTCCCTGTTAGGATAGAGATGTACCTCTCTGGTCTCTCCTCCCCATTACTCCCTGTTAGGATAGAGATGTACCTCTCTGGTCTCTCCTCCCCATCACTCCCTGTTAGGATAGAGATGTTTCTCTCTGGTCTCTCCTCCCCATCACTCCCTGTTAGTATAGAGATGTACCTCTCTGGTCTCTCCTCCCCATCACTCCCTGTTAGGATAGAGCTGAGAGCTCTCTGGTCTCTCCTCCCCATCACTCCCTGTTAGGATAGAGATGTACCTCTCTGGTCTCTCCTCCCCATCACTCCCTGTTAGGATAGAGATGTATCTCTCTGGTCTCTCCTCCCCATCACTCCCTGTTAGGATAGAGCTGAGAGCTCTCTGGTCTCTCCTCCCCATCACTCCCTGTTAGGATAGAGCTGAGATCTCTCTGGTCTCTCCTCCCCATCACTCCCTGTTAGGATAGAGATGTATCTCTCTGGTCTCTCCTCCCCATCACGCCCTGTTAGGATAGAGATGTATCTCTCTGGTCTCTCCTCCCCATCACTCCCTGTTAGGATAGAGATGTACCTCTCTGGTCTCTCCTCCCCATCACTCCCTGTTAGGATAGAGATGTACCTCTCTGGTCTCTCCTCCCCATCACTCCCTGTTAGGATAGAGATGTACCTCTCTGGTCTCTCCTACCCATCACTCCCTGTTAGGATAGAGATGTACCTCTCTGGTCTCTCTTACCCATCACTCCCTGTTAGGATAGAGATGTATCTCTCTGGTCTCTCCTCCCCATCACTCCCTGTTAGGATAGAGATGAGATCTCTCTGGTCTCTCTTCCCCATCACTCCCTGTTAGTATAGAGCTGAGAGCTCTCTGGTCTCTCCTCCCCATCACTCCCTGTTAGTATAGAGATGTACCTCTCTGGTCTCTCCTCCCCATCACTCCCTGTTAGGATAGAGATGTATCTCTCTGGTCTCTCCTACCCATCACTCCCTGTTAGGATAGAGATGTACCTCTCTGGTCTCTCCTCCCCATCACTCCCTGTTAGGATAGAGATGTACCTCTCTGGTCTCAACCCCCTTCACTCCCTGTTAGGATAGAGATGTACCTCTCTGGTCTCTCCTCCCCATCACTCCCTGTTAGGATAGAGATGTACCTCTCTGGTCTCTCCTCCCCATCACTCCCTGTTAGGATAGAGATGTACCTCTCTGGTCTCTCTTCCCCATCACTCCCTGTTAGGATAGAGATGTACCTCTCTGGTCTCTCCTCCCCATCACTCCCTGTTAGGATAGAGATGTACCTCTCTGGTCTCTCCTCCCCATCACTCCCTGTTAGGATAGAGATGTACCTCTCTGGTCTCTCCTCCCCATCACTCCCTGTTAGGATAGAGCTGAGATATCTCTGGTCTCTCCTCCCCATCACTCCCTGTTAGGATAGAGATGTATCTCTCTGGTCTCTCCTCCCCAACACTCCCTGTTAGGATAGAGCTGAGAGCTCTCTGGCCTCTCCTCCCCATCACTCCCTGTTAGGATAGAGCTGAGATCTCTCTGGTCTCTCCTCCCCATCACTCCCTGTTAGGAAAGAGATGTACCTCTCTGGTCTCTCCTCCCCATCACTCCCTGTTAGGATAGAGAATTACCTCTCTGGTCTCTCCTCCCCATCACTCCCTGTTAGGATAGAGCTGAGATATCTCTGGTCTCTCCTCCCCACCACTCCCTGTTAGGATAGAGCTGAGAGCTCTCTGGCCTCTCCTCCCCATCACTCCCTGTTAGGATAGAGCTGAGATCTCTCTGGTCTCTCCTCCCCATCACTCCCTGTTAGGAAAGAGATGTATCTCTCTGGTCTCTCCTCCCCATCACGCCCTGTTAGGATAGAGCTGATAGCTCTCTGGTCTCTCCTCCCCATCACTCCCTGTTAGGATAGAGATGTATCTCTCTGGTCTCTCCTCCCCATCACTCCCTGTTAGGATAGAGATGTACCTCTCTGGTCTCTCCTACCCGTCATTCCCTGTTAGGATACCATGTATCTCTCTGGTCTCTCCTCCCCATCACTCCCTGTTAAGATAGAGATGTACCTCTCTGGTCTCTCCTCCCCATCACTCCCTGTTAGGATAGAGATGTATCTCTCTGGTCTCTCCTCCCCATCACTCCCTGTTAGTATAGAGATGTACCTCTCTGGTCTCTCCTCCCCATCACTCCCTGTTAGGATAGAGATGTATCTCTCTGGTCTCTCCTCCCCATCACTCCCTGTTAGGATAGAGATGTACCTCTCTGGTCTCTCCTCCCCATCACTCTCTGTTAGGATAGAGATGTACCACTCTGGTCTCTCCTCCCCATCACTCCCTGTTAGGATAGAGATGTATCTCTCTGGTCTCTCCTCCCCATCACTCCCTGTTAGGATAGAGATGTACCTCTCTGGTCTCTCCTCCCCATCACTCCCTGTTAGGATAGAGATGTACCTCTCTGGTCTCTCCTCCCCATTACTCCCTGTTAGGATAGAGATGTACCTCTCTGGTCTCTCCTCCCCATCACTCCCTGTTAGGATAGAGATGTTTCTCTCTGGTCTCTCCTCCCCATCACGCCCTGTTAGGATAGAGATGTATCTCTCTGGTCTCTCCTCCCCATCACTCCCTGTTAGGATAGAGATGTACCTCTCTGGTCTCTCCTCCCCATCACTCCCTGTTAGGATAGAGATGTACCTCTCTGGTCTCTCCTCCCCATCACTCCCTGTTAGGATAGAGATGTACCTCTCTGGTCTCTCCTCCCCATTACTCCCTGTTAGGATAGAGATGTACCTCTCTGGTCTCTCCTCCCCATCACTCCCTGTTAGGATAGAGATGTTTCTCTCTGGTCTCTCCTCCCCATCACGCCCTGTTAGGATAGAGCTGAGATCTCTCTGGTCTCTCCTCCCCATCACTCCCTGTTAGGATAGAGATGTATCTCTCTGGTCTCTCCTCCCCATCACTCCCTGTTAGGATAGAGATGTACCTCTCTGGTCTCTCCTCCCCATCACTCCCTGTTAGGATAGAGATGTACCTCTCTGGTCTCTCCTCCCCATCACTCCCTGTTAGGATAGAGATGTACCTCTCTGGTCTCTCCTCCCCATCACTCCCTGTTAGGATAGAGATGTATCTCTCTGGTCTCTCCTCCCCATCACTCCCTGTTAGTATAGAGATGTACCTCTCTGGTCTCTCCTACCCATCACTCCCTGTTAGGATAGAGCTGAGAGCTCTCTGGTCTCTCCTCCCCATCACTCCCTGTTAGGATAAAGATGTATCTCTCTGGTCTCTCCTCCCCATCACTCCCTGTTAGGAAAGAGATGTACCTCTCTGGTCTCTCCTCCCCATCACTCCCTGTTAGGATAGAGAATTACCTCTCTGGTCTCTCCTCCCCATCACTCCCTGTTAGGATAGAGCTGAGATATCTCTGGTCTCTCCTCCCCACCACTCCCTGTTAGGATAGAGCTGAGAGCTCTCTGGCCTCTCCTCCCCATCACTCCCTGTTAGGATAGAGCTGAGATCTCTCTGGTCTCTCCTCCCCATCACTCCCTGTTAGGAAAGAGATGTATCTCTCTGGTCTCTCCTCCCCATCACGCCCTGTTAGGATAGAGCTGATAGCTCTCTGGTCTCTCCTCCCCATCACTCTCTGTTAGGATAGAGATGTATCTCTCTGGTCTCTCCTCCCCATCACTCCCTGTTAGGATAGAGATGTACCTCTCTGGTCTCTCCTACCCGTCATTCCCTGTTAGGATACCATGTATCTCTCTGGTCTCTCCTCCCCATCACTCCCTGTTAAGATAGAGATGTACCTCTCTGGTCTCTCCTCCCCATCACTCCCTGTTAGGATAGAGATGTATCTCTCTGGTCTCTCCTCCCCATCACTCCCTGTTAGTATAGAGATGTACCTCTCTGGTCTCTCCTCCCCATCACTCCCTGTTAGGATAGAGATGTATCTCTCTGGTCTCTCCTCCCCATCACTCCCTGTTAGGATAGAGATGTACCTCTCTGGTCTCTCCTCCCCATCACTCTCTGTTAGGATAGAGATGTACCTCTCTGGTCTCTCCTCCCCATCACTCCCTGTTAGGATAAAGATGTATCTCTCTGGTCTCTCCTCCCCATCACTCCCTGTTAGGATAGAGATGTACCTCTCTGGTCTCTCCTCCCCATCACTCCCTGTTAGGATAGAGATGTACCTCTCTGGTCTCTCCTCCCCATCACTCCCTGTTAGGATAGAGATGTACCTCTCTGGTCTCTCCTCCCCATCACTCCCTGTTAGGATAGAGATGTTTCTCTCTGGTCTCTCCTCCCCATCACGCCCTGTTAGGATAGAGATGTATCTCTCTGGTCTCTCCTCCCCATCACTCCCTGTTAGGATAGAGATGTACCTCTCTGGTCTCTCCTCCCCATCACTCCCTGTTAGGATAGAGATGTACCTCTCTGGTCTCTCCTCCCCATCACTCCCTGTTAGGATAGAGATGTATCTCTCTGGTCTCTCCTCCCCATCACTCCCTGTTAGGATAGAGATGTACCTCTCTGGTCTCTCCTCCCCATCACTCCCTGTTAGGATAGAGATGTACCTCTCTGGTCTCTCCTCCCCATCACTCCCTGTTAGGATAGAGATGTACCTCTCTGGTCTCTCCTCCCCATCACTCCCTGTTAGGATAGAGATGTATCTCTCTGGTCTCTCCTCCCCATCACTCCCTGTTAGTATAGAGATGTACCTCTCTGGTCTCTCCTACCCATCACTCCCTGTTAGGATAGAGCTGAGAGCTCTCTGGTCTCTCCTCCCCATCACTCCCTGTTAGGATAAAGATGTATCTCTCTGGTCTCTCCTCCCCATCACTCCCTGTTAGGATAGAGATGTATCTCTCTGGTCTCTCCTCCCCATCACTCCCTGTTAGGATAGAGATGTATCTCTCTGGTCTCTCCTCCCCATCACTCCCTGTTAGGATAGAGATGTACCTCTCTGGTCTCTCCTCCCCATCACTCCCTGTTAGGATAGAGATGTACCTCTCTGGTCTCTCCTCCCCATCACTCCCTGTTAGGATATAGATGTATCTCTCTGGTCTCTCCTACCCATCACTCCCTGTTAGGATAGAGATGTACCTCTCTGGTCTCTCCTCCCCATCACTCCCTGTTAGGATAGAGATGTACCTCTCTGGTCTCTCCTCCCCATCACTCCCTGTTAGGATAGAGATGTATCTCTCTGGTCTCTCCTCCCCATCACTCCCTGTTAGGATAGAGATGTACCTCTCTGGTCTCTCCTCCCCATCACTCCCTGTTAGGATAGAGATGTATCTCTCTGGTCTCTCCTCCCCATCACTCCCTGTTAGGATAGAGATGTACCTCTCTGGTCTCTCCTCCCCATCACTCCATGTTAGGATAGAGATGTACCTCTCTGGTCTCTCCTCCCCATCACTCCCTGTTAGGATAGAGATGTACCTCTCTGGTCTCTCCTACCCATCACTCCCTGTTAGGATAGAGCTGAGAGCTCTCTGGTCTCTCCTCCCCATCACTCCCTGTTAGGATAGAGATGTATATTGTAATCTTAATACACTCCCTCCAATTTTGTATGAAATTGCACTCATTCAGCTTTCTTGCTTATAAATAGCCTTTGCTATTGTGATGTTGTTTTTTAATTTTTGATTTCATCTGTAAGTATTGTGATTGCTGGAAAATGAATTTCACATTGAGGACATGATTCTTAATCATGTTAATACAAGACACATAGTCACATCATATACACTTTTAAGCGTAAGAACGTATTTGTTCTTTTGTACTCAAATCCAGGAAGTCTAAAGTCTTTCTCCCCTGACCTGCAGGGGAGAAACTCAGAAACGAAACATTCTAATTCATTAACTAAACATCATGTACACAGTAAAGTGAACCAACAGGACTGACACGTATCATCTTCATTTACATTTAGTACGTTAACATGTTTCATGTTTAAACAGTGGACTGAAAGGAGTTCCATGGTATTGACTGAGGAGCCATATGTCCATAAAGGAAGTAACAGCCTAGAGCAGGATTCATGTTACATTGAGAAACAGACAGACATACATGCAGACAAACAGAAATGCAGAACGAGCCACAAACAGAGCAGAACTATATAAACATCAAAGATGGCTGTTAAGATAAGATATATGTAATCTGGTCTGTATGTCTGTCTGCTAACTAACTTCCTGTGGCAGGAGAAACACAAACCAACATAGCCCTTTCTCAGACAGATGCGACAGAAGGACAGACAGTGTGTTGTGCTAGTGGCAGAGGAGTGTCCGACTCTAAAGACAACAGCAGACTATTTCAGTCTACAGTCAACAGCAGAATATTACTGGAATCTACAGACAACAGCAGACTATTACTGTCTAAAGACAACAGCAGAATATTACTGACTAAAGACAACAGCAGAATATTACTGTCTAAAGACAATAGCAGAATATTACTGGAATCTACAGACAACAGCAGAATATTACTGACTAAAGACAACAGCAGACTATTACTGTCTAAAGACAACAGCAGAATATTACTGTCTAAAGACAACAGCAGAATATTACTGACTAAAGACAACAGCAGAATATTACTGACTAAAGACAACAGCAGAATATTACTGTCTAAAGACAACAGCAGAATATTACTGACTAAAGACAACAGCAGAATATTACTGTCTAAAGACAACAGCAGAATATTACTGTCTAAAGACAACAGCAGAATATTACTGACTAAAGACAACAGCAGAATATTACTGACTAAAGACAACAGCAGAATATTACTGGAATCTACAGACAACAGCAGAATATTACTGTCTAAAGACAACAGCAGAATATTACTGGAATCTACAGACAACAGCAGAATATTACTGACTAAAGACAACAGCAGAATATTACTGTCTAAAGACAACAGCAGAATATTACTGTCTAAAGACAACAGCAGAATATTACTGTCTAAAGACAACAGCAGAATATTACTGACTAAAGACAACAGCAGAATTTTACTGACTAAAGACAACAGCAGAATATTACTGTCTAAAGACAACAGCAGAATATTACTGTCTAAAGACAACAGCAGAATATTACTGACTAAAGACAACAGCAGAATATAACTGACTAAAGACAACAGCAGAATATTACTGTCTAAAGACAACAGCAGAATATTACTGTCTAAAGACAACAGCAGAATATTACTGTCTAAAGACAACAGCAGAATATTACTGACTAAAGACAACAGCAGAATATAACTGACTAAAGACAACAGCAGAATATTACTGTCTAAAGACAACAGCAGAATATTACTGACTAAAGACAACAGCAGAATATTACTGTCTAAAGACAACAGCAGAATATTACTCTCTAAAGACAACAGCAGAATATTACTGACTAAAGACAACAGCAGAATATTACTGTCTAAAGACAACAGCAGAATATTACTGTCTAAAGACAACAGCAGAATATTACTGTCTAAAGACAACAGCAGAATATTACTGACTAAAGACAACAGCAGAATATTACTGTCTAAAGACAACAGCAGAATATTACTGACTAAAGACAACAGCAGATTATTACTGTCTAAAGACAACAGCAGAATATTACTGACTAAAGACAACAGCAGAATATTACTGACTAAAGACAACAGCAGAATATTACTGTCTACAGACAACAGCAGAATATTACTGACTAAAGACAACAGCAGAATATTACTGTCTAAAGACAACAGCAGAATATTACTGACTAAAGACAACAGCAGAATATTACTGTCTAAAGACAACAGCAGAATATTACTCTCTAAAGACAACAGCAGAATATTACTGACTAAAGACAACAGCAGAATATTACTGTCTAAAGACAACAGCAGAATATTACTGTCTAAAGACAACAGCAGAATATTACTGTCTAAAGACAACAGCAGAATATTACTGACTAAAGACAACAGCAGAATATTACTGTCTAAAGACAACAGCAGAATATTACTGACTAAAGACAACAGCAGAATATTACTGACTAAAGACAACAGCAGAATATTACTGACTAAAGACAACAGCAGAATATTACTGTCTAAAGACAACAGCAGAATATTACTTTCTAAAGACAACAGCAGAATATTACTGTCTAAAGACAACAGCAGAATATTACTGGAATCTACAGACAACAGCAGAATTTTACTGGAATCTACAGACAACAGCAGAATATTACTGGAATCTACAGACAACAGCAGAATATTACTGACTAAAGACAACAGCAGAATATTACTGACTAAAGACAACAGCAGAATATTACTGTCTAAAGACAACAGCAGAATATTACTGTCTAAAGACAACAGCAGAATATTACTGACTAAAGACAACAGCAGAATATTACTGACTAAAGACAACAGCAGAATATTACTGTCTAAAGACAACAGCAGAATATTACTGACTAAAGACAACAGCAGAATATTACTGTCTAAAGACAACAGCAGAATATTACTGTCTAAAGACAACAGCAGAATATTACTGACTAAAGACAACAGCAGAATATTACTGACTAAAGACAACAGCAGAATATTACTGGAATCTACAGACAACAGCAGAATATTACTGTCTAAAGACAACAGCAGAATATTACTGGAATCTACAGACAACAGTAGAATATTACTGTTTAAAGACAACAGCAGAATATTACTGAATAAAGACAACAGCAGAATATTACTGAATAAAGACAACAGCAGAATATTACTGACTAAAGACAAGAGCAGAATATTACTGTCTAAAGACAACAGCAGAATATTACTGTCTAAAGACAACAGCAGAATATTACTGTCTAAAGACAACAGCAGAATATTACTGACTAAAGACAACAGCAGAATAATACTGGAATCTACAGACAACAGCAGAATACTACTGTCTAAAGACAACAGCAGAATATTACTGACTAAAGACAACAGCAGAATATTACTGACTAAAGACAACAGCAGAATATTACTGACTAAAGACAACAGCAGAATATTACTGTCTAAAGACAACAGCAGAATATTACTGTCTAAAGACAACAGCAGAATATTACTGTCTAAAGACAACAGCAGAATATTACTGTCTAAAGACAACAGCAGAATATTACTGACTAAAGACAACAGCAGAATATTACTGGAATCTACAGACACCAGCAGAATATTACTGTCAAAAGACAACAGCAGAATATTACTGTCTAAAGACAACAGCAGAATATTACTGACTAAAGACAACAGCAGAATATTACTGACTAAAGACAACAGCAGAATATTACTGTCTAAAGACAACAGCAGAATATTACTGTCTAAAGACAACAGCAGAATATTACTGACTAAAGACAACAGCAGAATATAACTGACTAAAGACAACAGCAGAATATTACTGTCTAAAGACAACAGCAGAATATTACTGACTAAAGACAACAGCAGAATATTACTGTCTAAAGACAACAGCAGAATATTACTCTCTAAAGACAACAGCAGAATATTACTGACTAAAGACAACAGCAGAATATTACTGTCTAAAGACAACAGCAGAATATTACTGTCTAAAGACAACAGCAGAATATTACTGTCTAAAGACAACAGCAGAATATTACTGACTAAAGACAACAGCAGAATATTACTGTCTAAAGACAACAGCAGAATATTACTGACTAAAGACAACAGCAGATTATTACTGTCTAAAGACAACAGCAGAATATTACTGACTAAAGACAACAGCAGAATATTACTGACTAAAGACAACAGCAGAATATTACTGGAATCTACAGACAACAGCAGAATATTACTGGAATCTACAGACAACAGCAGAATATTACTGACTAAAGACAACAGCAGAATATTACTGACTAAAGACAACAGCAGAATATTACTGTCTAAAGACAACAGCAGAATATTACTGTCTAAAGACAACAGCAGAATATTACTGACTAAAGACAACAGCAGAATATTACTGACTAAAGACAACAGCAGAATATTACTGTCTAAAGACAACAGCAGAATATTACTGACTAAAGACAACAGCAGAATATTACTGTCTAAAGACAACAGCAAAATATTACTGTCTAAAGACAACAGCAGAATATTACTGACTAAAGACAACAGCAGAATATTACTGACTAAAGACAACAGCAGAATATTACTGGAATCTACAGACAACAGCAGAATATTAATGTCTAAAGACAACAGCAGAATATTACTGGAATCTACAGACAACAGTAGAATATTACTGTTTAAAGACAACAGCAGAATATTACTGAATAAAGACAACAGCAGAATATTACTGAATAAAGACAACAGCAGAATATTACTGACTAAAGACAACAGCAGAATATTACTGTCTAAAGACAACAGCAGAATATTACTGTCTAAAGACAACAGCAGAATATTACTGTCTAAAGACAACAGCAGAATATTACTGACTAAAGACAACAGCAGAATAATACTGGAATCTACAGACAACAGCAGAATACTACTGTATAAAGACAACAGCAGAATATTACTGACTAAAGACAACAGCAGAATATTACTGACTAAAGACAACAGCAGAATATTACTGACTAAAGACAACAGCAGAATATTACTGTCTAAAGACAACAGCAGAATATTACTGTCTAAAGACAACAGCAGAATATTACTGTCTAAAGACAACAGCAGAATATTACTGTCTAAAGACAACAGCAGAATATTACTGACTAAAGACAACAGCAGAATATTACTGGAATCTACAGACACCAGCAGAATATTACTGTCAAAAGACAACAGCAGAATATTACTGTCTAAAGACAACAGCAGAATATTACTGACTAAAGACAACAGCAGAATATTACTGACTAAAGACAACAGCAGAATATTACTGTCTAAAGACAACAGCAGAATATTACTGTCTAAAGACAACAGCAGAATATTACTGACTAAAGACAACAGCAGAATATAACTGACTAAAGACAACAGCAGAATATTACTGTCTAAAGACAACAGCAGAATATTACTGACTAAAGACAACAGCAGAATATTACTGTCTAAAGACAACAGCAGAATATTACTCTCTAAAGACAACAGCAGAATATTACTGACTAAAGACAACAGCAGAATATTACTGTCTAAAGACAACAGCAGAATATTACTGTCTAAAGACAACAGCAGAATATTACTGTCTAAAGACAACAGCAGAATATTACTGACTAAAGACAACAGCAGAATATTACTGTCTAAAGACAACAGCAGAATATTACTGACTAAAGACAACAGCAGATTATTACTGTCTAAAGACAACAGCAGAATATTACTGACTAAAGACAACAGCAGAATATTACTGACTAAAGACAACAGCAGAATATTACTGTCTACAGACAACAGCAGAATATTACTGACTAAAGACAACAGCAGAATATTACTGTCTAAAGACAACAGCAGAATATTACTGACTAAAGACAACAGCAGAATATTACTGTCTAAAGACAACAGCAGAATATTACTCTCTAAAGACAACAGCAGAATATTACTGACTAAAGACAACAGCAGAATATTACTGTCTAAAGACAACAGCAGAATATTACTGTCTAAAGACAACAGCAGAATATTACTGTCTAAAGACAACAGCAGAATATTACTGACTAAAGACAACAGCAGAATATTACTGTCTAAAGACAACAGCAGAATATTACTGACTAAAGACAACAGCAGAATATTACTGACTAAAGACAACAGCAGAATATTACTGACTAAAGACAACAGCAGAATATTACTGTCTAAAGACAACAGCAGAATATTACTTTCTAAAGACAACAGCAGAATATTACTGTCTAAAGACAACAGCAGAATATTACTGACTAAAGACAACAGCAGAATATTACTGGAATCTACAGACAACAGCAGAATATTACTGTCTAAAGACAACAGCAGAATATTACTGGAATCTACAGACAACAGTAGAATATTACTGTTTAAAGACAACAGCAGAATATTACTGAATAAAGACAACAGCAGAATATTACTGAATAAAGACAACAGCAGAATATTACTGACTAAAGACAACAGCAGAATATTACTGTCTAAAGACAACAGCAGAATATTACTGTCTAAAGACAACAGCAGAATATTACTGTCTAAAGACAACAGCAGAATATTACTGACTAAAGACAACAGCAGAATAATACTGGAATCTACAGACAACAGCAGAATACTACTGTCTAAAGACAACAGCAGAATATTACTGACTAAAGACAACAGCAGAATATTACTGGAATCTACAGACACCAGCAGAATATTACTGGAATCTACAGACACCAGCAGAATATTACTGTCAAAAGACAACAGCAGAATATTACTGTCTAAAGACAACAGCAGAATATTACTGTCTAAAGACAACAGCAGAATATTACTGTCTAAAGACAACAGCAGAATATTACTGTCTAAAGACAACAGCAGAATATTACTGTCTAAAGACAACAGCAGAATATTACTGTCTACAGACAACAGCAGAATATTACTCTCTAAAGACAACAGCAGAATATTACTGTCTAAAGACAACAGCAGAATATTACTGTCTAAAGACAACAGCAGAATATTACTGACTAAAGACAACAGCAGAATATTACTCTCTAAAGACAACAGCAGAATATTACTGACTAAAGACAACAGCAGAATATTACTGTCTAAAGACAACAGCAGAATATTACTGTCTAAAGACAACAGCAGAATATTACTGACTAAAGACAACAGCAGAATATTACTGTCTAAAGACAACAGCAGAATATTACTGTCTAAAGACAACAGCAGAATATTACTGTCTAAAGACAACAGCAGAATATTACTGTCTAAAGACAACAGCAGAATATTACTGTCTAAAGACAACAGCAGAATATTACTGTCTAAAGACAACAGCAGAATATTACTGTCTACAGACAACAGCAGAATATTACTCTCTAAAGACAACAGCAGAATATTACTGTCTAAAGACAACAGCAGAATATTACTGTCTAAAGACAACAGCAGAATATTACTGACTAAAGACAACAGCAGAATAATACTGGAATCTACAGACAACAGCAGAATACTACTGTATAAAGACAACAGCAGAATATTACTGACTAAAGACAACAGCAGAATATTACTGACTAAAGACAACAGCAGAATATTACTGACTAAAGACAACAGCAGAATATTACTCTCTAAAGACAACAGCAGAATATTACTGACTAAAGACAACAGCAGAATATTACTGTCTAAAGACAACAGCAGAATATTACTGACTAAAGACAACAGCAGAATATTACTGTCTAAAGACAACAGCAGAATATTACTGTCTAAAGACAACAGCAGAATATTACTGACTAAAGACAACAGCAGAATATTACTGGAATCTAGAGACAACAGCAGAAAATTACTGTCTAAAGACAACAGCAGAATATTACTGGAATCTACAGACACTAGCAGAATATTACTGTCAAAAGACAACAGCAGAATATTACTGTCTAAAGACAACAGCAGAATATTACTGTCTAAAGACAACAGCAGAATATTACTGACTAAAGACAAACGCAGAATATTACTGACTAAAGACAACAGCAGAATATTACTGTCTAAAGACAACAGCAGAATATTACTGTCTAAAGACAACAGCAGAATATTACTGACTAAAGACAACAGCAGAATATTACTGACTAAAGACAGCAGCAGAATATTACTGTCTAAAGACAACAGCAGAATATTACTGTCTAAAGACAACAGCAGAATATTACTGTCTAAAGACAACAGCAGAATATTACTGTCTAAAGACAACAGCAGAATATTACTGACTAAAGACAACAGCAGAATATTACTGGAATCTACAGACACCAGCAGCATATTACTGTCAAAAGACAACAGCAGAATATTACTGTCTAAAGACAACAGCAGAATATTACTGACTAAAGACAACAGCAGAATATTACTGACTAAAGACAACAGCAGAATATTACTGTCTAAAGACAACAGCAGAATATTACTGTCTAAAGACAACAGCAGAATATTACTGACTAAAGACAACAGCAGAATATAACTGACTAAAGACAACAGCAGAATATTACTGTCTAAAGACAACAGCAGAATATTACTGACTAAAGACAACAGCAGAATATTACTGTCTAAAGACAACAGCAGAATATTACTCTCTAAAGACAACAGCAGAATATTACTGACTAAAGACAACAGCAGAATATTACTGTCTAAAGACAACAGCAGAATATTAATGTCTAAAGACAACAGCAGAATATTACTGTCTAAAGACAACAGCAGAATATTACTGACTAAAGACAACAGCAGAATATTACTGTCTAAAGACAACAGCAGAATATTACTGACTAAAGACAACAGCAGATTATTACTGTCTAAAGACAACAGCAGAATATTACTGACTAAAGACAACAGCAGAATATTACTGACTAAAGACAACAGCAGAATATTACTGTCTACAGACAACAGCAGAATATTACTGACTAAAGACAACAGCAGAATATTACTGTCTAAAGACAACAGCAGAATATTACTGACTAAAGACAACAGCAGAATATTACTGTCTAAAGACAACAGCAGAATATTACTCTCTAAAGACAACAGCAGAATATTACTGACTAAAGACAACAGCAGAATATTACTGTCTAAAGACAACAGCAGAATATTACTGTCTAAAGACAACAGCAGAATATTACTGGAATCTACAGACAACAGCAGAATATTACTGGAATCTACAGACAACAGCAGAATATTACTGGAATCTACAGACAACAGCAGAATATTACTGACTAAAGACAACAGCAGAATATTACTGACTAAAGACAACAGCAGAATATTACTGTCTAAAGACAACAGCAGAATATTACTGTCTAAAGACAACAGCAGAATATTACTGACTAAAGACAACAGCAGAATATTACTGACTAAAGACAACAGCAGAATATTACTGTCTAAAGACAACAGCAGAATATTACTGTCTAAAGACAACAGCAGAATATTACTGTCTACAGACAACAGCAGAATATTACTGACTAAAGACAACAGCAGAATATTACTGACTAAAGACAACAGCAGAATATTACTGTCTAAAGACAACAGCAGAATATTACTGTCTAAAGACAACAGCAGAATATTACTGTCTAAAGACAACAGCAGAATATTACTGACTAAAGACAACAGCAGAATATTACTGTCTAAAGACAACAGCAGAATATTACTGACTAAAGACAACAGCAGAATATTACTGACTAAAGACAACAGCAGAATATTACTGACTAAAGACAACAGCAGAATATTACTGTCTAAAGACAACAGCAGAATATTACTTTCTAAAGACAACAGCAGAATATTACTGTCTAAAGACAACAGCAGAATATTACTGGAATCTACAGACAACAGCAGAATATTACTGGAATCTACAGACAACAGCAGAATATTACTGACTAAAGACAACAGCAGAATATTACTGACTAAAGACAACAGCAGAATATTACTGTCTAAAGACAACAGCAGAATATTACTGTCTAAAGACAACAGCAGAATATTACTGACTAAAGACAACAGCAGAATATTACTGACTAAAGACAACAGCAGAATATTACTGACTAAAGACAACAGCAGAATATTACTGTCTAAAGACAACAGCAGAATATTACTGTCTAAAGACAACAGCAGAATATTACTGTCTAAAGACAACAGCAGAATATTACTGACTAAAGACAACAGCAGAATATTACTGACTAAAGACAACAGCAGAATATTACTGTCTAAAGACAACAGCAGAATATTACTGTCTAAAGACAACAGCAGAATATTACTGTCTACAGACAACAGCAGAATATTACTGACTAAAGACAACAGCAGAATATTACTGACTAAAGACAACAGCAGAATATTACTGTCTAAAGACAACAGCAGAATATTACTGTCTAAAGACAACAGCAGAATATTACTGTCTAAAGACAACAGCAGAATATTACTGACTAAAGACAACAGCAGAATATTACTGTCTAAAGACAACAGCAGAATATTACTGACTAAAGACAACAGCAGAATATTACTGACTAAAGACAACAGCAGAATATTACTGACTAAAGACAACAGCAGAATATTACTGTCTAAAGACAACAGCTGAATATTACTTTCTAAAGACAACAGCAGAATATTACTGTCTAAAGACAACAGCAGAATATTACTGGAATCTACAGACAACAGCAGAATATTACTGGAATCTACAGACAACAGCAGAATATTACTGACTAAAGACAACAGCAGAATATTACTGACTAAAGACAACAGCAGAATATTACTGTCTAAAGACAACAGCAGAATATTACTGTCTAAAGACAACAGCAGAATATTACTGACTAAAGACAACAGCAGATTATTACTGACTAAAGACAACAGCAGAATA
The DNA here is from genome assembly GCF_045679555.1 of Salvelinus alpinus. Classification (NCBI taxonomy): domain Eukaryota; kingdom Metazoa; phylum Chordata; class Actinopteri; order Salmoniformes; family Salmonidae; genus Salvelinus; species Salvelinus alpinus. The sequence goes on along the minus strand of NC_092092.1, from coordinate 86,652,999 downwards.
TTACTGTCTAAAGACAACAGCAGAATATTACTGTCTAAAGACAACAGCAGAATATTACTGTCTACAGACAACAGCAGAATATTACTCTCTAAAGACAACAGCAGAATATTACTCTCTAAAGACAACAGCAGAATATTACTGTCTAAAGACAACAGCAGAATATTACTGTCTAAAGACAACAGCAGAATATTACTGTCTAAAGACAACAGCAGAATATTACTGACTAAAGACAACAGCAGAATATTACTGTCTAAAGACAACAGCAGAATATTACTGACTAAAGACAACAGCAGAATATTACTGACTAAAGACAACAGCAGAATATTACTGACTAAAGACAACAGCAGAATATTACTCTCTAAAGACAACAGCAGAATATTACTGTCTAAAGACAACAGCAGAATATTACTGTCTAAAGACAACAGCAGAATATTACTGTCTACAGACAACAGCAGAATATTACTCTCTAAAGACAACAGCAGAATATTACTGACTAAAGACAACAGCAGAATATTACTGTCTAAAGACAACAGCAGAATATTACTGACTAAAGACAACAGCAGAATATTACTGACTAAAGACAACAGCAGAATATTACTGACTAAAGACAACAGCAGAATATTACTGTCTAAAGACAACAGCAGAATATTACTTTCTAAAGACAACAGCAGAATATTACTGTCTAAAGACAACAGCAGAATATTACTGGAATCTACAGACAACAGCAGAATATTACTGGAATCTACAGACAACAGCAGAATATTACTGACTAAAGACAACAGCAGAATATTACTGACTAAAGACAACAGCAGAATATTACTGTCTAAAGACAACAGCAGAATATTACTGTCTAAAGACAACAGCAGAATATTACTGACTAAAGACAACAGCAGAATATTACTGACTAAAGACAACAGCAGAATATTACTGTCTAAAGACAACAGCAGAATATTACTGTCTAAAGACAACAGCAGAATATTACTGACTAAAGACAACAGCAGAATATTACTGACTAAAGACAACAGCAGAATATTACTGTCTAAAGACAACAGCAGAATATTACTGTCTAAAGACAACAGCAGAATATTACTGACTAAAGACAACAGCAGAATATTACTGGAATCTACAGACAACAGCAGAATATTACTGTCAAAAGACAACAGCAGAATATTAGTGTCTAAAGACAACAGCAGAATATTACTGTCTAAAGACAACAGCAGAATATTACTGACTAAAGACAACAGCAGAATATTACTGTCTAAAGACAACAGCAGAATATTACTGACTAAAGACAACAGCAGAATATTACTGTCTAAAGACAACAGCAGAATAGTACTGTCTAAAGACAACAGCAGAATATTACTGACTAAAGACAACAGCAGAATATTACTGTCTAAAGACAACAGCAGAATATTACTCTCTAAAGACAACAGCAGAATATTACTGACTAAAGACAACAGCAGAATATTACTGTCTAAAGACAACAGCAGAATATTACTGTCTAAAGACAACAGCAGAATATTACTGACTAAAGACAACAGCAGAATATTACTGTCTAAAGACAACAGCAGAATATTACTGTCTAAAGACAACAGCAGAATATTACTGTCTAAAGACAACAGCAGAATATTACTGTCTAAAGACAACAGCAGAATATTACTGTCTAAAGACAACAGCAGAATATTACTGACTAAAGACAACAGCAGAATATTACTGACTAAAGACAACAGCAGAATATTACTGACTAAAGACAACAGCAGAATATTACTGGAATCTAAAGACAACAGCAGAATATTACTGTCTAAAGACAACAGCAGAATATTACTGTCTAAAGACAACAGCAGAATATCACTGACTAAAGACAACAGCAGAATATTACTGTCTAAAGACAACAGCAGAATATTACTGACTAAAGACAACAGCAGAATATTACTGTCTAAAGACAACAGCAGAATAGTACTGTCTAAAGACAACAGCAGAATATTACTGACTAAAGACAACAGCAGAATATTACTGTCTAAAGACAACAGCAGAATATTACTCTCTAAAGACAACAGCAGAATATTACTGACTAAAGACAACAGCAGAATATTACTGTCTAAAGACAACAGCAGAATATTACTGTCTAAAGACAACAGCAGAATATTACTGTCTAAAGACAACAGCAGAATATTACTGACTAAAGACAACAGCAGAATATTACTGTCTAAAGACAACAGCAGAATAGTACTGTCTAAAGACAACAGCAGAATATTACTGACTAAAGACAACAGCAGAATATTACTGTCTAAAGACAACAGCAGAATATTACTGTCTAAAGACAACAGCAGAATATTACTGACTAAAGACAACAGCAGAATATTACTGACTAAAGACAACAGCAGAATATTACTGTCTAAAGACAACAGCAGAATATTACTGTCTAAAGACAACAGCAGAATATTACTGACTAAAGACAACAGCAGAATATTACTGACTAAAGACAACAGCAGAATATTACTGTCTAAAGACAACAGCAGAATATTACTGTCTAAAGACAACAGCAGAATATTACTGACTAAAGACAACAGCAGAATATTACTGGAATCTACAGACAACAGCAGAATATTACTGTCAAAAGACAACAGCAGAATATTAGTGTCTAAAGACAACAGCAGAATATTACTGTCTAAAGACAACAGCAGAATATTACTGACTAAAGACAACAGCAGAATATTACTGTCTAAAGACAACAGCAGAATATTACTGACTAAAGACAACAGCAGAATATTACTGTCTAAAGACAACAGCAGAATAGTACTGTCTAAAGACAACAGCAGAATATTACTGACTAAAGACAACAGCAGAATATTACTGTCTAAAGACAACAGCAGAATATTACTCTCTAAAGACAACAGCAGAATATTACTGACTAAAGACAACAGCAGAATATTACTGTCTAAAGACAACAGCAGAATATTACTGTCTAAAGACAACAGCAGAATATTACTGACTAAAGACAACAGCAGAATATTACTGTCTAAAGACAACAGCAGAATATTACTGTCTAAAGACAACAGCAGAATATTACTGTCTAAAGACAACAGCAGAATATTACTGTCTAAAGACAACAGCAGAATATTACTGTCTAAAGACAACAGCAGAATATTACTGACTAAAGACAACAGCAGAATATTACTGACTAAAGACAACAGCAGAATATTACTGGAATCTAAAGACAACAGCAGAATATTACTGTCTAAAGACAACAGCAGAATATTAGTGTCTAAAGACAACAGCAGAATATTACTGTCTAAAGACAACAGCAGAATATTACTGACTAAAGACAACAGCAGAATATTACTGTCTAAAGACAACAGCAGAATATTACTGACTAAAGACAACAGCAGAATATTACTGTCTAAAGACAACAGCAGAATAGTACTGTCTAAAGACAACAGCAGAATATTACTGACTAAAGACAACAGCAGAATATTACTGTCTAAAGACAACAGCAGAATATTACTCTCTAAAGACAACAGCAGAATATTACTGACTAAAGACAACAGCAGAATATTACTGTCTAAAGACAACAGCAGAATATTACTGTCTAAAGACAACAGCAGAATATTACTGTCTAAAGACAACAGCAGAATATTACTGACTAAAGACAACAGCAGAATATTACTGTCTAAAGACAACAGCAGAATAGTACTGTCTAAAGACAACAGCAGAATATTACTGACTAAAGACAACAGCAGAATATTACTGTCTAAAGACAACAGCAGAATATTACTCTCTAAAGACAACAGCAGAATATTACTGACTAAAGACAACAGCAGAATATTACTGTCTAAAGACAACAGCAGAATATTATTGTCTAAAGACAACAGCAGAATATTACTGTCTAAAGACAACAGCAGAATATTACTGTCTAAAGACAACAGCAGAATATTACTGACTAAAGACAAAAGCAGAATATTACTGTCTAAAGACAACAGCAGAATATTACTGACTAAAGACAACAGCAGAATATTACTGACTAAAGACAACAGCAGAATATTACTGTCTACAGACAACAGCAGAATATTACTGACTAAAGACAACAGCAGAATATTACTGTCTAAAGACAACAGCAGAATATTACTGACTAAAGACAACAGCAGAATATTACTGTCTAAAGACAACAGCAGAATATTACTCTCTAAAGACAACAGCAGAATATTACTGACTAAAGACAACAGCAGAATATTACTGTCTAAAGACAACAGCAGAATATTACTGACTAAAGACAACAGCAGAATATTACTGTCTAAAGACAACAGCAGAATATTACTGACTAAAGACAACAGCAGAATATTACTGACTAAAGACAACAGCAGAATATTACTGACTAAAGACAACAGCAGAATATTACTGACTAAAGACAACAGCAGAATATTACTGTCTAAAGACAACAGCAGAATATTACTGTCTAAAGACAACAGCAGAATATTACTGACTAAAGACAACAGCAGAATATTACTGTCTAAAGACAACAGCAGAATATTACTGACTAAAGACAACAGCAGAATATTACTGTCTAAAGACAATAGCAGAATATTACTGTCTAAAGACAACAGCAGAATATTACTGTCTAAAGACAACAGCAGAATATTACTTTCTAAAGACAACAGCAGAATATTACTGGAATCTACAGACAACAGCAGAATATTACTGACTAAAGACAACAGCAGAATTTTACTGACTAAAGACAACAGCAGAATATTACTGTCTAAAGACAACAGCAGAATATTACTGTCTAAAGACAACAGCAGAATATTACTGTCTAAAGACAACAGCAGAATATTACTGTCTAAAGACAACAGCAGAATATTACTGGAATCTACAGACAACAGCAGAATATTACTGTCTAAAGACAACAGCAGAATATTACTGACTAAAAACAACAGCAGAATATTACTGTCTAAAGACAACAGCAGAATATTACTGTCTAAAGACAACAGCAGAATATTACTGTCTAAAGACAACAGCAGAATATTACTGACTAAAGACAACAGCAGAATATTACTGTCTAAAGACAACAGCAGAATATTACTGTCTAAAGACAACAGCAGAATATTACTGTCTAAAGACAACAGCAGAATATTACTGACTAAAGACAACAGCAGAATATTACTGACTAAAGACAACAGCAGAATATTACTGGAATCTACAGACAACAGCAGAATATTACTGTCAAAAGACAACAGCAGAATATTACTGTCTAAAGACAACAGCAGAATATTACTGACTAAAGACAACAGCAGAATATTACTGTCTAAAGACAACAGCAGAATATTACTGACTAAAGATAACAGCAGAATATTACTGTCTAAAGACAACAGCAGAATATTACTCTCTAAAGACAACAGCAGAATATTACTGACTAAAGACAACAGCAGAATATTACTGTCTAAAGACAACAGCAGAATATTACTGTCTAAAGACAACAGCAGAATATTACTGACTAAAGACAACAGCAGAATATTACTGTCTAAAGACAACAGCAGAATATTACTGTCTAAAGACAACAGCAGAACATTACTGACTAAAGACAACAGCAGAATTTTACTGTCTAAAGACAACAGCAGAATATTACTGACTAAAGACAACAGCAGAATATTACTGACTAAAGACAACAGCAGAATATTACTGACTAAAGACAACAGCAGAATATTACTGACTAAAGACAACAGCAGAATATTACTGTCTAAAGACAACAGCAGAATATTACTGTCTAAAGACAACAGCAGAATATTACTGACTAAAGACAACAGCAGAATATTACTGTCTAAAGACAACAGCAGAATATTACTGACTAAAGACAACAGCAGAATATTACTGTCTAAAGACAATAGCAGAATATTACTGTCTAAAGACAACAGCAGAATATTACTGTCTAAAGACAACAGCAGAATATTACTTTCTAAAGACAACAGCAGAATATTACTGGAATCTACAGACAACAGCAGAATATTACTGACTAAAGACAACAGCAGAATTTTACTGACTAAAGACAACAGCAGAATATTACTGTCTAAAGACAACAGCAGAATATTACTGTCTAAAGACAACAGCAGAATATTACTGTCTAAAGACAACAGCAGAATATTACTGTCTAAAGACAACAGCAGAATATTACTGGAATCTACAGACAACAGCAGAATATTACTGTCTAAAGACAACAGCAGAATATTACTGACTAAAAACAACAGCAGAATATTACTGTCTAAAGACAACAGCAGAATATTACTGTCTAAAGACAACAGCAGAATATTACTGTCTAAAGACAACAGCAGAATATTACTGACTAAAGACAACAGCAGAATATTACTGTCTAAAGACAACAGCAGAATATTACTGTCTAAAGACAACAGCAGAATATTACTGTCTAAAGACAACAGCAGAATATTACTGACTAAAGACAACAGCAGAATATTACTGACTAAAGACAACAGCAGAATATTACTGGAATCTACAGACAACAGCAGAATATTACTGTCAAAAGACAACAGCAGAATATTACTGTCTAAAGACAACAGCAGAATATTACTGACTAAAGACAACAGCAGAATATTACTGTCTAAAGACAACAGCAGAATATTACTGACTAAAGACAACAGCAGAATATTACTGTCTAAAGACAACAGCAGAATATTACTCTCTAAAGACAACAGCAGAATATTACTGACTAAAGACAACAGCAGAATATTACTGTCTAAAGACAACAGCAGAATATTACTGTCTAAAGACAACAGCAGAATATTACTGACTAAAGACAACAGCAGAATATTACTGTCTAAAGACAACAGCAGAATATTACTGTCTAAAGACAACAGCAGAACATTACTGACTAAAGACAACAGCAGAATTTTACTGTCTAAAGACAACAGCAGAATATTACTGACTAACAACAACAGAATATTACTGACTAAAGACAACAGCAGAATATTACTGACTAAAGACAACAGCAGAATATTACTCTCTAAAGACAACAGCAGAATATTACTGGAATCTACAGACAACAGCAGAATATTACTGTCTAAAGACAACAGCAGAATATTACTGACTAAAGACAACAGCAGAATATTACTGACTAAAGACAACAGCAGAATATTACTGTCTAAAGACAACAGCAGAATATTACTGACTAAAGACAACAGCAGAATATTACTGTCTAAAGACAACAGCAGAATATTACTCTCTAAAGACAACAGCAGAATATTACTGACTAAAGACAACAGCAGAATATTACTGACTAAAGACAACAGCAGAATATTACTGTCTAAAGACAACAGCAGAATATTACTGACTAAAGACAACAGCAGAATATTACTGTCTAAAGACAACAGCAGAATATTACTGACTAAAGACAACAGCAGAATATTACTGACTAAAGACAACAGCAGAATATTACTGACTAAAGACAACAGCAGAATATTACTGACTAAAGACAACAGCAGAATATTACTGTCTAAAGACAACAGCAGAATATTACTGTCTAAAGACAACAGCAGAATATTACTGACTAAAGACAACAGCAGAATATTACTGTCTAAAGACAACAGCAGAATATTACTGACTAAAGACAACAGCAGAATATTACTGTCTAAAGACAACAGCAGAATATTACTGTCTAAAGACAACAGCAGAATATTACTGTCTAAAGACAACAGCAGAATATTACTTTCTAAAGACAACAGCAGAATATTACTGGAATCTACAGAAAACAGCGGAATATTACTGACTAAAGACAACAGCAGAATTTTACTGACTAAAGACAACAGCAGAATATTACTGTCTAAAGACAACAGCAGAATATTACTGTCTAAAGACAACAGCAGAATATTACTGTCTAAAGACAACAGCAGAATATTACTGTCTAAAGACAACAGCAGAATATTACTGGAATCTACAGACAACAGCAGAATATTACTGTCTAAAGACAACAGCAGAATATTACTGACTAAAGACAACAGCAGAATATTACTGTCTAAAGACAACAGCAGAATATTACTGTCTAAAGACAACAGCAGAATATTACTGTCTAAAGACAACAGCAGAATATTACTGACTAAAGACAACAGCAGAATATTACTGTCTAAAGACAACAGCAGAATATTACTGTCTAAAGACAACAGCAGAATATTACTGTCTAAAGACAACAGCAGAATATTACTGACTAAAGACAACAGCAGAATATTACTGACTAAAGACAACAGCAGAATATTACTGGAATCTACAGACAACAGCAGAATATTACTGTCAAAAGACAACAGCAGAATATTACTGTCTAAAGACAACAGCAGAATATTACTGACTAAAGACAACAGCAGAATATTACTGTCTAAAGACAACAGCAGAATATTACTGACTAAAGACAACAGCAGAATATTACTGTCTAAAGACAACAGCAGAATATTACTCTCTAAAGACAACAGCAGAATATTACTGACTAAAGACAACAGCAGAATATTACTGTCTAAAGACAACAGCAGAATATTACTGTCTAAAGACAACAGCAGAATATTACTGACTAAAGACAACAGCAGAATATTACTGTCTAAAGACAACAGCAGAATATTACTGTCTAAAGACAACAGCAGAACATTACTGACTAAAGACAACAGCAGAATTTTACTGTCTAAAGACAACAGCAGAATATTACTGACTAACAACAACAGAATATTACTGACTAAAGACAACAGCAGAATATTACTGACTAAAGACAACAGCAGAATATTACTCTCTAAAGACAACAGCAGAATATTACTGGAATCTACAGACAACAGCAGAATATTACTGTCTAAAGACAACAGCAGAATATTACTGACTAAAGACAACAGCAGAATATTACTGTCTAAAGACAACAGCAGAATATTACTGGAATCTACAGACAACAGCAGAATTTTACTCTCTAAAGACAACAGCAGAATATTACTGGAATCTACAGACAACAGCAGAATATTACTCTCTAAAGACAACAGCAGAATATTACTGGAATCTACAGACAACAGCAGAATATTACTGTCTAAAGACAACAGCAGAATATTACTGACTAAAGACAACAGCAGAATATTACTTTCTAAAGACAACAGCAGAATATTACTGTCTAAAGACAACAGCAGAATATTACTGTCTAAAGACAACAGCAGAATATTACTGTCTAAAGACAACAGCAGAATATTACTGACTAAAGACAACAGCAGAATATTACTGTCTAAAGACAACAGCAGAATATTACTGTCTAAAGACAACAGCAGAATATTACTGTCTAAAGACAACAGCAGAATATTACTGTCTAAAGACAACAGCAGAATATTACTGACTAAAGACAACAGCAGAATATTACTGACTAAAGACAACAGCTAAATATTACTCTCTAAAGACAACAGCAGAATATTACTGGAATCTACAGACAACAGCAGAATATTACTGTCTAAAGACAACAGCAGAATATTACTGACTAAAGACAACAGCAGAATATTACTGACTAAAGACAACAGCAGAATATTACTGACTAAAGACAACAGCAGAATATTACTTTCTAAAGACAACAGCAGAATATTACTGGAATCTACAGACAACAGCAGAATATTACTGACTAAAGACAACAGCAGAATATTACTGACTAAAGACAACAGCAGAATATTACTGACTAAAGACAACAGCAGAATATTACTTTCTAAAGACAACAGCAGAATATTACTGTCTAAAGACAACAGCAGAACATTACTGTCTAAAGACAACAGCAGAATATTACTGGAATCTACAGACAACAGCAGAATATTACTGGAATCTACAGACAACAGCAGAATATTACTGACTAAAGACAACAGCAGAATATTACTGACTAAAGACAACAGCAGAATATTACTGACTAAAGACAACAGCAGAATATTACTGACTAAAGACAACAGCAGAATATTACTGTCTAAAGACAACAGCAGAATATTACTTTCTAAAGACAACAGCAGAATATTACTGGAATCTACAGACAACAGCAGAATATTACTGGAATCTACAGACAACAGCAGAATATTACTGACTAAAGACAACAGCAGAATATTACTGACTAAAGACAACAGCAGAATATTACTGACTAAAGACAACAGCAGAATATTACTGACTAAAGACAACAGCAGAATATTACTGTCTAAAGACAACAGCAGAATATTACTGTCTAAAGACACCAGCAGAATATTACTTTCTACAGACAACAGCAGAATATTACTGTCTAAAGACAACAGCAGAATATTACTGTCTAAAGACAACAGCAGAATATTACTGACTAAAGACAACAGCAGAATATTACTGACTAAAGACAACAGCAGAATATTACTGTCTAAAGACAACAGCAGAATAGTACTGTCTAAAGACAACAGCAGAATATTACTGTCTAAAGACAACAGCAGAATATTACTGTCTAAAGACAACAGCAGAATATTACTGACTAAAGACAACAGCAGAATATTACTGACTAAAGACAACAGCAGAATATTACTGTCTAAAGACAACAGCAGAATATTACTGACTAAAGACAACAGCAGAATATTACTGACTAAAGACAACAGCAGAATATTACTCTCTAAAGACAACAGCAGAATATTACTGACTAAAGACAACAGCAGAATATTACTGTCTAAAGACAACAGCAGAATATTACTGGAATCAACAGACAACAGTAGAATGTTAATGGAGTCTGAAGACAAGAGGTCCTGAGGAAGTGACACGACAACTACAGATAAACGTTACCTGCTGTAACAAAACAACAGAGATACTCAGAACTACAGCAGAACTACAACAGAACTACAACAGAACTACAACATAACTACAACAGAACTACAACAGACAGTATTGACACTACAATTGTTTTGAACGGTCGTCCAACTTAGAATTCCAAGTTGGAAACTCGGGCATCTTTTGACCTGAAGATCTCTGACGTCATGATTTGACCTCCTTTTGTTCCCAGGTTGTCTTGAAAGCACTAAGAGAAAGACAGACAGACAGTCAGAGAGAGAGAGAGAGAGATACAGACAGACAGACAGACAGACAGACAGACAGACAGACAGACAGACAGACAGACAGACAGACAGACAGACAGACAGACAGACAGACAGACAGACAGACAGACAGACAGACAGACAGATGGATATGCTTTGACACCATGCTGGTTGAGGACCAGCGAGAACAGATCACAAGTCAGAAGGAAGTGTTGAACATAATCAAGACCTGAAGGAAACTGAAACAAGGAGAGAGGAAACCAAACCAGGCCATGGGAGCCTCACAGGCACACATACCCTCAGAACACACAAACACACACACACAGACACAGACATACACACAGGAATATCATCTTATTACTGTCTCGTATGGAAAAACACATAGACCTAGAGGCCCTCTGTGGTGTCATAAGACAGGGTAAGCCATGGGCTAGCTAGGATATTACCAAGTACTCTGACATACACACACACAACCTCTCAGCCAAGTCGTGAGTCAGCCATAGTCTGGCGCTCCTCCAGCCTAGACATGATAACATCACTGAGCTGTGATTGGTTAAGACAGACAGATGATCATAAACATCCTAAACACAGGAGTCTCCCAGAGACACAGAAACAAACTGCTTTCTCTCTCTCTCTCTCTCTCTCTCTCTCAATTTAATTCAATTTCAATTCAAGGGGCTTTATTGGCATGGGAAACATGTGTTAACATTGCCAAAGCAAGTGAGGTAGGTAATATACAAAAGTCAAATAAACAATAAAAATGAACAGTAAACATTACACATACAGAAGTTTCAAAACAATAAAGACATTACAAATGTCATATTATATATATGCAGTGTTGTAACAATGTACAAATGGTTAAAGCACACAAGTTAAAATAAATAAACATAAATATGGGTTGTATTTACAGTGGTGTTTGTTCTTCACTGGTTGCCCTTTTCTTGTGGCAACAGGTCACAAATCTTGCTGCTGTGATGGCACACTGTGGAATTTCACCCAGTAGATATGGGAGTTTATCAAAATTGGATTTGTTTTCGAATTCTTTGTGGATCTGTGTAATCTGAGGGAAATATGTCTCTCTAATATGGTCATACATTGGGCAGGAGGTTAGGAAGTGCAGCTCAGTTTCCACCTCATTTTGTGGGCAGTGTGCACATAGCCTGTCTTCTCTTGAGAGCCATGTCTGCCTACGGCGGCCTTTCTCAATAGCAAGGCTATGCTCACTGAGTCTGTACATAGTCAAAGCTTTCCTTAAGTTTGGGTCAGTCACAGTGGTCAGGTATTCTGCCACTGTGTACTCTCTGTTTAGGGCCAAATAGCATTCTAGTTTGCTCTGTTTTTTTGTTAATTCTTTCCAATGTGTCAAGTAATTATCTTTTTGTTTTCTCATGATTTGGTTGGGTCTAATTGTGCTGTTGTCCTGGGGCTCTGTGGGGTGTGTTTGTGTTTGTGAACAGAGCCCTAGGACCAGCTTGCTTAGGGGACTCTTCTCCAGGTTCATCTCTCTGTAGGTGATGGCTTTGTTATGGAAGGTTTGGGAATCGCTTCCTTTTAGGTGGTTGTAGAATTTAACGGCTCTTTTCTGGATTTTGATAATTAGTGGGTATCGGCCTAATTCTGCTCTGCATGCATTATTTGGTGTTCTACGTTGTACACGGAGGATATTTTTGCAGAATTCTGCATGCAGAGTCTCAATTTGGTGTTTGTCCCATTTTGTGAAATCTTGGTTGGTGAGCGGACCCCAGACCTCACAACCATAAAGGGCAATGGGCTCTATGACTGATTCAAGTATTTTTAGCCAGATCCTAATTGGTATGTTGAAATTTATGTTCCTTTTGATGGCATAGAAGGCCCTTCTTGCCTTGTCTCTCAGATCGTTCACAGCTTTGTGGAAGTTACCTGTGGTGCTGATGTTTAGGCCGAGGTATGTATAGTTTTTTGTGTGCTCTAGGGCAACGGTGTCTAGATGGAATTTGTGGTCCTGGTGACTGGACCTTTTTTGGAACACCATTATTTTGGTCTTACTGAGATTTACTGTCAGGGCCCAGGTCTGACAGAATCTGTGCAGAAGATCTAGGTGCTGCTGTAGGCCCTCCTTGGTTGGTGACAGAAGCACCAGATCATCAGCAAACAGTAGACATTTGACTTCGGATTCTAGTAGGGTGAGACCGGGTGCTGCAGACTGTTCTAGTGCCCGCGCCAATTCGTTGATATATATGTTGAAGAGGGTGGGGCTTAAGCTGCATCCCTGTCTCACCCCACGACCCTGTGTGAAGAAATGTGTGTGTTTTTTGCCAATTTTAACCGCACACTTGTTGTTTGTGTACATGGATTTTATAATGTCGTATGTTTTACCCCCAACACCACTTTCCATCAATTTGTATAGCAGACCCTCATGCCAAATTGAGTCGAAGGCTTTTTTGAAATCAACAAAGCATGAGAAGACTTTGCCTTTGTTTTGGTTTGTTTGGTTGTCAATTAGGGTGTGTAGGGTGAATACATGGTCTGTTGTACGGTAATTTGGTAAAAAGCCAATTTGACATTTGCTCAGTACATTGTTTTCATTGAGGAAATGTACGAGTCTGCTGTTAATGATAATGCAGAGTATTTTCCCAAGGTTACTGTTGACGCATATTCCACGGTAGTTATTGGGGTCAAATTTGTCTCCACTTTTGTGGATTGGGGTGATCAGTCCTTGGTTCCAAATATTGGGGAAGATGCCAGAGCTAAGGACGATGTTAAAGAGTTTTAGTATAGCCAATTGGAATTTGTTGTCTGTATATTTGATCATTTCATTAAGGATACCATCAACACCACAGGCCTTTTTGGGTTTGAGGGTTTTTATTTTGTCCTGTAACTCATTCAAGGTAATTGGAGAATCCAATGGGTTCTGGTAGTCTTTAATAGTTGATTCTAGGATTTGTATTTGATCATGTATATGTTTTTGTTCTTTATTCTTTGTTATAGAGCCAAAAAGATTGGAGAAGTGGTTTACCCATACATCTCCATTTTGGATAGATAATTCTTCGTGTTGTTGTTTGTTTAGTGTTTTCCAATTTTCCCAGAATTGGTTAGAGTCTATGGAGTCTTCAATTACATTGAGCTGATTTCTGACGTGCTGTTCCTTCTTTTTCCGTAGTGTATTTCTGTATTGTTTTAGTGATTCGCCATAGTGAAGGCGTAGACTCAGGTTTTCCGGGTCTCTATGTTTTTGGTTGGACAGGTTCCTCAATTTATTTCTTAGATTTTTGCATTCTTTATCAAACCATTTGTCATTGTTGTTCATTTTCTTCGGTTTTCTATTTGAGATTTTTAGATTTGATAGGGAAGCTGAGAGGTCAAATATACTGTTAAGATTTTCTACTGCCAAGTTTACACCTTCACTATTGCAGTGGAACATTTTACCCAGGAAGTTGTCTAAAAGGGATTGAATTTGCTGTTGCCTAATTGTTTTTTGGTAGGTTTCCAAACTGCATTCCTTCCATCTATAGCATTTCTTAATATTTCTCAGTTCCTTTGGCTTTGATGCCTCATGATTGAGTATTGCTCTGTTCAAGTAGACTGTGATTTTGCTGTGGTCTGATAGGGGTGTCAGTGGGCTGACTGTGAACGCTCTGAGAGACTCTGGGTTGAGGTCAGTGATAAAGTAGTCTACAGTGCTACTGCCAAGAGATGAGCTATAGGTGAACCTACCATAGGAGTCCCCTCGAAGCCTACCATTGACTATGTACATACCCAGCGTGCGACAGAGCTGCAGGAGTTGTGACCCGTTTTTGTTGGTTATGTTGTCATAGTTGTGCCTAGGGGGGCATATGGGGGAGGGAATGCTGTCACCTGCAGGCAGGTGTTTGTCCCCCTGTGTGCTGAGGGTGTCAGGTTCTTGTCCAGTTCTGGCATTTAGGTCGCCACAGACTAATACATGTCCCTGGGCCTGGAAATGATTGATTTCCCCCTCCAGGATGGAGAAGCTGTCTTTATTAAAGTATGGGGATTCTAGTGGGGGGATATAGGTAGCACACAGGAGGACATTTTTCTCTGTTAAGATAATTTCCTTTTGAATTTCTAGCCAAATGTAAAATGTTCCTGTTTTGATTAATTTAATGGAGTGAGTTAGGTCTGCTCTATACCAAATTAGCATTCCCCCTGAGTCCCTTCCCTGTTTCACACCTGGTAGTTTGGTGGATGGGACTACCAGCTCTCTGTAACCTAGAGGGCAACCAGTGGGTCCGTCTCCGCTATACCATGTTTCTTGCAGGATGACAATGTCTGCATTACCGATTTCTTTGGTGAAGTCCGTGTTCCTGCTCTTTAGGCCAAAGGCAGATGACCTCAGGCCTTGGATATTCCAGGATGATATAGTGAAGGCTTTTTGTTCCATAAAGTGTCCAATGTTGTTGGCCGTGTGGTTTGGCCTCAGGCCAGTAAGTGTGAGCAGAGCCTGCTGAGCATCTGGTACATGCCGTTGGCTTGGGCGAGTGTAAGAGTGGGGGTTGGGCCTGTTTGCCCGCTCACTACCTGGGCGTATGTGTGACTTCCATGTTGATGCTCTCTTTGCGGGGGTGGGGTGCATGGGGTGGGCAGGAGTGGCATAGGTCTGATCTGAGGGGGCCTAAATGGGGTGTGGGCATGGTTGATGTGGGGGGGTGTTGATTGGTTGGGGTGGGGGTGTGGATGTGTCTGGGGGTGCTGTGGTCTGGATGTAAGTCCTCTTGGCGTGGGTCCTCTATGTGTAGGTCCACGGGGGGGTCCTGCAGGTCTTGGAGGGTGTCTCGCTGGTCTGGGTGGGGTGTCTATTGATCTGTTGCTCCTGTGTGAAGTGTTGGGGCTGCGTTTGAGAGCGATGTCCTTTAGAGTCCGGACAAAGGTGGGCACTGCTGCCTTATAGAGGTGGACCTGGTCATAGAGGCTGTTCAAGTCCAGGGTGGAGTGGTGGGCCAGGAAAACATTTGGTTTTGAGGCACAGTCACGGGAAATGCTTGCGTTTACCCGCTGTATTGTAGCAGGGTGGAAGTCTTTTCGTGGTAGCAGGGTGGAGATAACCACTTGTGCATTGGGGAAAGTAGAAGAAGCTTTTTCAATCACTCCCTTCAGTGCTGTGGCCACCCTTTCCTGCTTTGCTCTCAGGTCGTTTGTGCCTGTGTGTATTATTATGTGGCTAGGTGAGCCTAGTTTGTCCTCAGACAGAAGGTCTAGGGCGCGCTGGGTGTTTGGACACCAGAGTTTAGACACACTGTGTTTGGGAAAAAGTTTTTTTTCTTCTATATATTTCCCATTTGAGTCCATAAGGAGAACAATCTGTGTCTTGTGTTTGTTCTCAGTGGGTGTGGGGGGGTTGTCAGGAGGGCTATCAGGGTGGCTGACAGGGGGGGTGCTCAGGGGGGGTGAGAGCTGCTGGGCTTGGGTTTTTTCTTTTGTCTGTTCTGCTGTGATGTTGACTCTATGGTCAGGGTCTGGTGTGGACTGTTCTGCTGTGGTGTCGAGACTTTTGTCCGGTGCTGAGGTGGGCTGTTCTGCTGGCGTCTCTGTGGGGATGGCCACCTCCCTAGTGGGTTGTTCTCTGTCACATGCCATCCCCCTCAACCTCTCCTCCAGCAGTCTGATCCTCTCCTCCATCCCCCTCTCCCTCTCCTCCAGCAGTCTGATCCTCTCCTCTAGTGCTTTGTTCTGCTCCTGCTTCTGCTCTTTCTCCTGTTGAAGTTGTCTCACCACTGTCCAGAGTGCAGATATGTCTCTCTCCACCTCCAGCTCTCCTGGTCTGGTTAAGGGGTTGTTGTGCTGGACTGTTGTCTGGGTCTGTGCTGACTGGAGTGTAATCACCTGCTGTTCCAGCTCCACCTGCCTTACCTCCAGCTGGGTGAATTTATCCTTCATTTCAATGAGGGAGAAGTGCTCTGTACTGGGAGGTTGACTGTCTGCTGAGGGTTGCTCGTCTGTGGGGTTATATGATGAAGAGGTCTGGTCTGACCCGCTTGGGGTGGGGGTATCTTTATCAAGGGAGAGCTTCTCCTGCTGGGCTAATTCTTTGATTAGGTGAAAGTCCAGCTGAAACTGTTTGGGGTTGCCCTGTACCAATACTGTTCCAGACTTATATAGATTTATGTTAGCTGACTCAGAGTCCTCGTTGTCAAGTATCCTGAGTTTCCACCCCTCGTTAACCCCCCCTCTCTTAACAGAGGGGTAGTGTGCTAATATAGCACTGTGCCATGCCAGGGGATGGTTTGTGTGGAAGATAAGGTTGCTGATGTTCCCATTTTTGTAATAGTCAGCAAAAAGTGTCTCTTGATTTTCCATAAGGAGCTTCATTTTGTGCTCTTTTCTTGCCTTATCATTCTTTACACTCACAGGGTACTGTATTTTAATTACCTCTGAACAGCAGGAGGGAGCTTCTAAGGCCTCTCCATTTGGTTGGGGTAGACTATTCGACTCTCCTGCCATTGTTGGGCTAATGGTCTTTGACACCTCTCACTTGACACGTCAGTGCTAGTTGAAGCTGTATCAAGTCAGTTACAGTTGAATACAGTTGAAGCTGTATCTCTCTCAGTTCCACAAAAAATCCAAGTTTAACTAACTCTAAATCTATCTTTTTTAAAGAAAATGCTGAAAAATGCAGGAGCTCATCTGATCATCTGATCATGACCTCTCTCTCTCTCTCTCTCCTTGTTAGCTAGCTAGCTTCTTTCAGGAGAGTCCCTAGCAACTGCCTAGCAACAGGTAAACAACTTAGCTAGCTAAGAAAATTGTATAATTTTACTTTTTTCGAAAGCCTTTCTTCTTTGTTTGCTGCTTGTTTGGTCTCCTAATCAGTCTTGCAGTTTTCTTTTGCTTTTTTTCGATATACTTTCCTCTAAAAACCATGTAAAATTCAATATTTTTAGGAGCTCATCTTTTCAGCTGTTGCTGCTTAATTTGGAACTCCGGAACTCTCTCTCTCTCTCTCTCTTCTCTCTCTCTCTCTCTCTCTCTCTCTCTCTCTCTCTCTCTCTCTCTCTCTCTGTCTCTCTGTCTCTCTCTCTCTCTCTCTCTCTCTCTCTCTCTCTCTCTCTCTCTCTCTCTCTCTCTCTCTCTCTCTCTCTCTCTCTCTCTCTCTCTCTCTCTCTCTCTCTCTCTCTCAATTCAATTCAATTCAATTCAAGGGGCTTTATTGGCATGGGAAACATGTGTTAACATTGCCAAAGCAAGTGAGGTAGGTAATATACAAAAGTCAAATAAACAATAAAAATGAACAGTAAACATTACACATACAGAAGTTTCAAAACAATAAAGACATTACAAATGTCATATTATATATATGCAGTGTTGTAACAATGTACAAATGGTTAAAGCACACAAGTTAAAATAAATAAACATAAATATGGGTTGTATTTACAGTGGTGTTTGTTCTTCACTGGTTGCCCTTTTCTTGTGGCAACAGGTCACAAATCTTGCTGCTGTGATGGCACACTGTGGAATTTCACCCAGTAGATATGGGAGTTTATCAAAATTGGATTTGTTTTCGAATTCTTTGTGGATCTGTGTAATCTGAGGGAAATATGTCTCTCTAATATGGTCATACATTGGGCAGGAGGTTAGGAAGTGCAGCTCAGTTTCCACCTCATTTTGTGGGCAGTGTGCACATAGCCTGTCTTCTCTTGAGAGCCATGTCTGCCTACGGCGGCCTTTCTCAATAGCAAGGCTATGCTCACTGAGTCTGTACATAGTCAAAGCTTTCCTTAAGTTTGGGTCAGTCACAGTGGTCAGGTATTCTGCCACTGTGTACTCTCTGTTTAGGGCCAAATAGCATTCTAGTTTGCTCTGTTTTTTTGTTAATTCTTTCCAATGTGTCAAGTAATTATCTTTTTGTTTTCTCATGATTTGGTTGGGTCTAATTGTGCTGTTGTCCTGGGGCTCTGTGGGGTGTGTTTGTGTTTGTGAACAGAGCCCTAGGACCAGCTTGCTTAGGGGACTCTTCTCCAGGTTCATCTCTCTGTAGGTGATGGCTTTGTTATGGAAGGTTTGGGAATCGCTTCCTTTTAGGTGGTTGTAGAATTTAACGGCTCTTTTCTGGATTTTGATAATTAGTGGGTATCGGCCTAATTCTGCTCTGCATGCATTATTTGGTGTTCTACGTTGTACACGGAGGATATTTTTGCAGAATTCTGCATGCAGAGTCTCAATTTGGTGTTTGTCCCATTTTGTGAAATCTTGGTTGGTGAGCGGACCCCAGACCTCACAACCATAAAGGGCAATGGGCTCTATGACTGATTCAAGTATTTTTAGCCAGATCCTAATTGGTATGTTGAAATTTATGTTCCTTTTGATGGCATAGAAGGCCCTTCTTGCCTTGTCTCTCAGATCGTTCACAGCTTTGTGGAAGTTACCTGTGGTGCTGATGTTTAGGCCGAGGTATGTATAGTTTTTTGTGTGCTCTAGGGCAACGGTGTCTAGATGGAATTTGTGGTCCTGGTGACTGGACCTTTTTTGGAACACCATTATTTTGGTCTTACTGAGATTTACTGTCAGGGCCCAGGTCTGACAGAATCTGTGCAGAAGATCTAGGTGCTGCTGTAGGCCCTCCTTGGTTGGTGACAGAAGCACCAGATCATCAGCAAACAGTAGACATTTGACTTCGGATTCTAGTAGGGTGAGACCGGGTGCTGCAGACTGTTCTAGTGCCCGCGCCAATTCGTTGATATATATGTTGAAGAGGGTGGGGCTTAAGCTGCATCCCTGTCTCACCCCACGACCCTGTGTGAAGAAATGTGTGTGTTTTTTGCCAATTTTAACCGCACACTTGTTGTTTGTGTACATGGATTTTATAATGTCGTATGTTTTACCCCCAACACCACTTTCCATCAATTTGTATAGCAGACCCTCATGCCAAATTGAGTCGAAGGCTTTTTTGAAATCAACAAAGCATGAGAAGACTTTGCCTTTGTTTTGGTTTGTTTGGTTGTCAATTAGGGTGTGTAGGGTGAATACATGGTCTGTTGTACGGTAATTTGGTAAAAAGCCAATTTGACATTTGCTCAGTACATTGTTTTCATTGAGGAAATGTATGAGTCTGCTGTTAATGATAATGCAGAGTATTTTCCCAAGGTTACTGTTGACGCATATTCCACGGTAGTTATTGGGGTCAAATTTGTCTCCACTTTTGTGGATTGGGGTGATCAGTCCTTGGTTCCAAATATTGGGGAAGATGCCAGAGCTAAGGACGATGTTAAAGAGTTTTAATATAGCCAATTGGAATTTGTTGTCTGTATATTTGATCATTTCATTAAGGATACCATCAACACCACAGGCCTTTTTGGGTTGGAGGGTTTTTATTTTGTCCTGTAACTCATTCAAGGTAATTGGAGAATCCAGTGGGTTCTGGTAGTCTTTAATAGTTGATTCTAGGATTTGTATTTGATCATGTATATGTTTTTGCTCTTTATTCTTTGTTATAGAGCCAAAAAGATTGGAGAAGTGGTTTACCCATACATCTCCATTTTGGATAGATAATTCTTCGTGTTGTTGTTTGTTTAGTGTTTTCCAATTTTCCCAGAATTGGTTAGAGTCTATGGAGTCTTCAATTACATTGAGCTGATTTCTGACGTGCTGTTCCTTCTTTTTCCGTAGTGTATTTCTGTATTGTTTTAGTGATTCGCCATAGTGAAGGCGTAGACTCAGGTTTTCCGGGTCTCTATGTTTTTGGTTGGACAGGTTCCTCAATTTATTTCTTAGATTTTTGCATTCTTTATCAAACCATTTGTCATTGTTGTTCATTTTCTTCGGTTTTCTATTTGAGATTTTTAGATTTGATAGGGAAGCTGAGAGGTCAAATATACTGTTAAGATTTTCTACTGCCAAGTTTACACCTTCACTATTGCAGTGGAACATTTTACCCAGGAAGTTGTCTAAAAGGGATTGAATTTGCTGTTGCCTAATTGTTTTTTGGTAGGTTTCCAAACTGCATTCCTTCCATCTATAGCATTTCTTAATGTTACTCAGTTCCTTTGGCTTTGATGCCTCATGATTGAGTATTGCTCTGTTCAAGTAGACTGTGATTTTGCTGTGGTCTGATAGGGGTGTCAGTGGGCTGACTGTGAACGCTCTGAGAGACTCTGGGTTGAGGTCAGTGATAAAGTAGTCTACAGTGCTACTGCCAAGAGATGAGCTATAGGTGAACCTACCATAGGAGTCCCCTCGAAGCCTACCATTGACTATGTACATACCCAGCGTGCGACAGAGCTGCAGGAGTTGTGACCCGTTTTTGTTGGTTATGTTGTCATAGTTGTGCCTAGGGGGGCATATGGGGGAGGGAATGCTGTCACCTGCAGGCAGGTGTTTGTCCCCCTGTGTGCTGAGGGTGTCAGGTTCTTGTCCAGTTCTGGCATTTAGGTCGCCACAGACTAATACATGTCCCTGGGCCTGGAAATGATTGATTTCCCCCTCCAGGATGGAGAAGCTGTCTTTATTAAAGTATGGGGATTCTAGTGGGGGGATATAGGTAGCACACAGGAGGACATTTTTCTCTGTTAAGATAATTTCCTTTTGAATTTCTAGCCAAATGTAAAATGTTCCTGTTTTGATTAATTTAATGGAGTGAGTTAGGTCTGCTCTATACCAAATTAGCATTCCCCCTGAGTCCCTTCCCTGTTTCACACCTGGTAGTTTGGTGGATGGGACTACCAGCTCTCTGTAACCTAGAGGGCAACCAGTGGGTCTGTCTCCGCTATACCATGTTTCTTGCAGGATGACAATGTCTGCATTACCGATTTCTTTGGTGAAGTCCGTGTTCCTGCTCTTTAGGCCAAAGGCAGATGACCTCAGGCCTTGGATATTCCAGGATGATATAGTGAAGGCTTTTTGTTCCATAAAGTGTCCAATGTTGTTGGCCGTGTGGTTTGGCCTCAGGCCAGTAAGTGTGAGCAGAGCCTGCTGAGCATCTGGTACATGCCGTTGGCTTGGGCGAGTGTAAGAGTGGGGGTTGGGCCTGTTTGCCCGCTCACTACCTGGGCGTATGTGTGACTTCCATGTTGATGCTCTCTTTGCGGGGGTGGGGTGCATGGGGTGGGCAGGAGTGGCATAGGTCTGATCTGAGGGGGCCTAAATGGGGTGTGGGCATGGTTGATGTGGGGGGGTGTTGATTGGTTGGGGTGGGGGTGTGGATGTGTCTGGGGGTGCTGTGGTCTGGATGTAAGTCCTCTTGGCGTGGGTCCTCTATGTGTAGGTCCACGGGGGGGTCCTGCAGGTCTTGGAGGGTGTCTCGCTGGTCTGGGTGGGGTGTCTATTGATCTGTTGCTCCTGTGTGAAGTGTTGGGGCTGCGTTTGAGAGCGATGTCCTTTAGAGTCCGGACAAAGGTGGGCACTGCTGCCTTATAGAGGTGGACCTGGTCATAGAGGCTGTTCAAGTCCAGGGTGGAGTGGTGGGCCAGGAAAACATTTGGTTTTGAGGCACAGTCACGGGAAATGCTTGCGTTTACCCGCTGTATTGTAGCAGGGTGGAAGTCTTTTCGTGGTAGCAGGGTGGAGATAACCACTTGTGCATTGGGAAAAGTAGAAGAAGCTTTTTCAATCACTCCCTTCAGTGCTGTGGCCACCCTTTCCTGCTTTGCTCTCAGGTCGTTTGTGCCTGTGTGTATTATTATGTGGCTAGGTGAGCCTAGTTTGTCCTCAGACAGAAGGTCTAGGGCGCGCTGGGTGTTTGGACACCAGAGTTTAGACACACTGTGTTTGGGAAAAAGTTTTTTTTCTTCTATATATTTCCCATTTGAGTCCATAAGGAGAACAATCTGTGTCTTGTGTTTGTTCTCAGTGGGTGTGGGGGGGTTGTCAGGAGGGCTATCAGGGTGGCTGACAGGGGGGGTGCTCAGGGGGGGTGAGAGCTGCTGGGCTTGGGTTTTTTCTTTTGTCTGTTCTGCTGTGATGTTGACTCTATGGTCAGGGTCTGGTGTGGACTGTTCTGCTGTGGTGTCGAGACTTTTGTCCGGTGCTGAGGTGGGCTGTTCTGCTGGCGTCTCTGTGGGGATGGCCACCTCCCTAGTGGGTTGTTCTCTGTCACATGCCATCCCCCTCAACCTCTCCTCCAGCAGTCTGATCCTCTCCTCCATCCCCCTCTCCCTCTCCTCCAGCAGTCTGATCCTCTCCTCTAGTGCTTTGTTCTGCTCCTGCTTCTGCTCTTTCTCCTGTTGAAGTTGTCTCACCACTGTCCAGAGTGCAGATATGTCTCTCTCCACCTCCAGCTCTCCTGGTCTGGTTAAGGGGTTGTTGTGCTGGACTGTTGTCTGGGTCTGTGCTGACTGGAGTGTAATCACCTGCTGTTCCAGCTCCACCTGCCTTACCTCCAGCTGGGTGAATTTATCCTTCATTTCAATGAGGGAGAAGTGCTCTGTACTGGGAGGTTGACTGTCTGCTGAGGGTTGCTCGTCTGTGGGGTTATATGATGAAGAGGTCTGGTCTGACCCGCTTGGGGTGGGGGTATCTTTATCAAGGGAGAGCTTCTCCTGCTGGGCTAATTCTTTGATTAGGTGAAAGTCCAGCTGAAACTGTTTGGGGTTGCCCTGTACCAATACTGTTCCAGACTTATATAGATTTATGTTAGCTGACTCAGAGTCCTCGTTGTCAAGTATCCTGAGTTTCCACCCCTCGTTAACCCCCCCTCTCTTAACAGAGGGGTAGTGTGCTAATATAGCACTGTGCCATGCCAGGGGATGGTTTGTGTGGAAGATAAGGTTGCTGATGTTCCCATTTTTGTAATAGTCAGCAAAAAGTGTCTCTTGATTTTCCATAAGGAGCTTCATTTTGTGCTCTTTTCTTGCCTTATCATTCTTTACACTCACAGGGTACTGTATTTTAATTACCTCTGAACAGCAGGAGGGAGCTTCTAAGGCCTCTCCATTTGGTTGGGGTAGACTATTCGACTCTCCTGCCATTGTTGGGCTAATGGTCTTTGACACCTCTCACTTGACACGTCAGTGCTAGTTGAAGCTGTATCAAGTCAGTTACAGTTGAATACAGTTGAAGCTGTATCTCTCTCAGTTCCACAAAAAATCCAAGTTTAACTAACTCTAAATCTATCTTTTTTAAAGAAAATGCTGAAAAATGCAGGAGCTCATCTGATCATCTGATCATGACCTCTCTCTCTCTCCTTGTTAGCTAGCTAGCTTCTTTCAGGAGAGTCCCTAGCAACTGCCTAGCAACAGGTAAACAACTTAGCTAGCTAAGAAAATTGTATAATTTTACTTTTTTCGAAAGCCTTTCTTCTTTGTTTGCTGCTTGTTTGGTCTCCTAATCAGTCTTGCAGTTTTCTTTTGCTTTTTTTCGATATACTTTCCTCTAAAAACCATGTAAAATTCAATATTTTTAGGAGCTCATCTTTTCAGCTGTTGCTGCTTAATTTGGAACTCCGGAACTCTCTTTCTCTCTCTTTCTCTCTCTCTCTCTCTCTCTCTCTCTCTCTCTCTCTCTCTCTCTCTCTCTCTCTCTCTCTCTCTCTCTCTCTCTCTCTCCTCTCTCTCTCTCTCTCTCTCTCTCTCTCTCTCTCTCTCTCTCTCTCTCTCTCTCTCTCTCTCTCTCTCTCTCTCTCTCTCTCTCTCTCTCTCTCTCTCTCTCTCTCTCTCTCTCTCTGCTCTCTCTCTCTCTCTCTCTCTCTCTCTCTCTCTCTCTCTCTCTCTCTCTCTCTCTCTCTCTCTCTCTCTCTCTCTCTCTCTCTCTCTCTCTCTCTCTCTCTCTCTTCTCTCTCTCTCTCTCTCTCTCTCTCTCTCTCTCTCTCTCTCTCTCTCTCTCTCTCTCTCTCTCTCTCTCTCTCTCTCTCTCTCTCTCTCTCTCTCTCTCTCTCTCTCTCTCTGCCTCTCTCTCTCTCTCTCCTCTCCTCTCTCTCTCCTCTCTCTCTCTCTCTCTCTCTCTCTGCTCTCTCTCTCTCTCTCTCTCTCTCTCTCTCTCTCTCTCTTTCTCTCTCTCTCTCTCTCTCTCTCTCTCTCTCTCTCTCTCTCTCTCTCTCTCTCTCTCTCTCTCTCTCTCTCTCTCTCTCTCTCTCTCTCTCTCTCTCTCTCTCTCTCTCTCTCTCTCTCTCTCTCTCTCTCTCTATATCTCTCTCTCTCTCTCTCTCTCTCTCTCTCTCTCTCTCTCTCTCTCTCTCTCTCTCTCTCTCTCTCTCTCTCTCTCTCTCTCTCTCTCTCTCTCTCTCTCTCTCTCTCTCTCTCTCTCTCTCTCTCTCTCTCTCTCTCTCTCTCTCTCTCTCTCTCTCTCTCTCTCTCTCTTTCTCTCTCTCTCTCTTTCTCTCTCTCTCTCTCTCTCTCTCTCTCTCTCTCTCTCTCTCTCTCTCTCTCTCTCTCTCTCTCTCTCTCTCTCTCTCTCTCTCTCTCTCTCTCTCTCTCTCTCTCTCTCTCTCTCTCTCTCTCTCTCTCTCAATTCAATTCAATTCAATTCAAGGGGCTTTATTGGCATGGGAAACATGTGTTAACATTGCCAAAGCAAGTGAGGTAGGTAATATACAAAAGTCAAATAAACAATAAAAATGAACAGTAAACATTACACATACAGAAGTTTCAAAACAATAAAGACATTACAAATGTCATATTATATATATGCAGTGTTGTAACAATGTACAAATGGTTAAAGCACACAAGTTAAAATAAATAAACATAAATATGGGTTGTATTTACAGTGGTGTTTGTTCTTCACTGGTTGCCCTTTTCTTGTGGCAACAGGTCACAAATCTTGCTGCTGTGATGGCACACTGTGGAATTTCACCCAGTAGATATGGGAGTTTATCAAAATTGGATTTGTTTTCGAATTCTTTGTGGATCTGTGTAATCTGAGGGAAATATGTCTCTCTAATATGGTCATACATTGGGCAGGAGGTTAGGAAGTGCAGCTCAGTTTCCACCTCATTTTGTGGGCAGTGTGCACATAGCCTGTCTTCTCTTGAGAGCCATGTCTGCCTACGGCGGCCTTTCTCAATAGCAAGGCTATGCTCACTGAGTCTGTACATAGTCAAAGCTTTCCTTAAGTTTGGGTCAGTCACAGTGGTCAGGTATTCTGCCACTGTGTACTCTCTGTTTAGGGCCAAATAGCATTCTAGTTTGCTCTGTTTTTTTGTTAATTCTTTCCAATGTGTCAAGTAATTATCTTTTTGTTTTCTCATGATTTGGTTGGGTCTAATTGTGCTGTTGTCCTGGGGCTCTGTGGGGTGTGTTTGTGTTTGTGAACAGAGCCCTAGGACCAGCTTGCTTAGGGGACTCTTCTCCAGGTTCATCTCTCTGTAGGTGATGGCTTTGTTATGGAAGGTTTGGGAATCGCTTCCTTTTAGGTGGTTGTAGAATTTAACGGCTCTTTTCTGGATTTTGATAATTAGTGGGTATCGGCCTAATTCTGCTCTGCATGCATTATTTGGTGTTCTACGTTGTACACGGAGGATATTTTTGCAGAATTCTGCATGCAGAGTCTCAATTTGGTGTTTGTCCCATTTTGTGAAATCTTGGTTGGTGAGCGGACCCCAGACCTCACAACCATAAAGGGCAATGGGCTCTATGACTGATTCAAGTATTTTTAGCCAGATCCTAATTGGTATGTTGAAATTTATGTTCCTTTTGATGGCATAGAAGGCCCTTCTTGCCTTGTCTCTCAGATCGTTCACAGCTTTGTGGAAGTTACCTGTGGTGCTGATGTTTAGGCCGAGGTATGTATAGTTTTTTGTGTGCTCTAGGGCAACGGTGTCTAGATGGAATTTGTGGTCCTGGTGACTGGACCTTTTTTGGAACACCATTATTTTGGTCTTACTGAGATTTACTGTCAGGGCCCAGGTCTGACAGAATCTGTGCAGAAGATCTAGGTGCTGCTGTAGGCCCTCCTTGGTTGGTGACAGAAGCACCAGATCATCAGCAAACAGTAGACATTTGACTTCGGATTCTAGTAGGGTGAGACCGGGTGCTGCAGACTGTTCTAGTGCCCGCGCCAATTCATTGATATATATGTTGAAGAGGGTGGGGCTTAAGCTGCATCCCTGTCTCACCCCACGACCCTGTGTGAAGAAATGTGTGTGTTTTTTGCCAATTTTAACCGCACACTTGTTGTTTGTGTACATGGATTTTATAATGTCGTATGTTTTACCCCCAACACCACTTTCCATCAATTTGTATAGCAGACCCTCATGCCAAATTGAGTCGAAGGCTTTTTTGAAATCAACAAAGCATGAGAAGACTTTGCCTTTGTTTTGGTTTGTTTGGTTGTCAATTAGGGTGTGTAGGGTGAATACATGGTCTGTTGTACGGTAATTTGGTAAAAAGCCAATTTGACATTTGCTCAGTACATTGTTTTCATTGAGGAAATGTACGAGTCTGCTGTTAATGATAATGCAGAGTATTTTCCCAAGGTTACTGTTGACGCATATTCCACGGTAGTTATTGGGGTCAAATTTGTCTCCACTTTTGTGGATTGGGGTGATCAGTCCTTGGTTCCAAATATTGGGGAAGATGCCAGAGCTAAGGACGATGTTAAAGAGTTTTAGTATAGCTCTCTCTCTCTCTCTCTCTCTCTCTCTCTCTCTCTCTCTCTCTCTCTCTCTCTCTCTCTCTCCCTCTCTCTCTCTCTCTCTCTCTCTCTCTCTCTCTCGGCTTCTACCCCCAAGCCATAAGACCCCTGAACATCTAGTCAAATGGCTCCCCAGACTATTTGAATTGCCCCCCCCCCCCCCTCTCCACACCACTGCCACTATTTGTTGTCATCTATGCACAGTCACTTTAATTAACTCTACCTACATGTACATACTACCTCAACTAACCGGTGCCCCCCCACATTGACTCGGCACCCCCCTGTATATATTGTTATTTTTTACTGCTCCTCTTTAATTACTTGTTACTTTATTCTCTTATTCTTATCCGTATTTTTTTTAAACTGCACTGTTGGTTAGGGGCTCGTAAGCATTTCACTGTAAGGTGTTGCATTTCACCTGTTGTATTCGGCGGATGTGACTAATAACATTTGATTTGATTTGACTTGAACTATGCACTGTTGAGTGGATGGCTGATTCTCCGTTTGTGCACATCTTCAAATCAAATCAAATTGTATTAGTCACATGCGTCGAATACAACAGGTATTCTGTGGCACGTCATTTAATATCAGCCATTTTTTCTGTTAATGCAAGTTAGTGCTAGTTTGACCACCAGAGGGCATCTTTGAGAAGCGTTTGATATTCCATATTGGCTTTACCAGAGATAGGGAGGGCAGGGTTCAATTCCCTGATGCGGAGGAAGGAGAAAATAAATACATTGTAAATAAGAATTTGTTCTTAACTGATTCCATATATTGCATAGTTGTGATGTCTTCACTATTAGAAAATAGTAAAAATAAAGAAAAATCCTGGACTGAGTAGATGTGTCCAAATACGTTGCTGTACAACGTGACGGTCAGGAGTAGGCTACAGCATAAGTGGATTGGAGGATTCTACATTCATATCTAAGGGGCATAATATTTCCACACCCTAATTGTAGTGTAATCAAACTTTCAGTTGTGCGTACTAGTCTAACAGTATAAATTCAGTACGTCCCCTCGCCCCGACACGGGCGCGAACCAGGGACCCTCTGCACACATCAACAACAGTCACCCTCGAAGCGTCGTTACCCATCGCTCCACAAAAGCCGCGGCCCTTGCAGAGCAAGGGGCAACACTACTTCTAGGTTTCAGAGCAAGTGACGTAACTGATTGAAACGCTACTAGCGCGTACCCGCTAACTAGCTAGCCATTTCACATCCGTTACACTAGCTCTTTGCCTTCTCTACCAGAAGTTGATGCTGTTGCTACTGTATGCAACCTCTTGCTAGCTAGTTAGCATAACATCGACTTTGGGTGTGTTCTTAAATTCAAACTGGAGTGCCTGCGCTCATAAATTCAGATCGTTGTCAGATTGTCAGTTTGTAAATTCCGACCGTTTCGCTCTTGGAGTGCACACAGGATGTTCTGGCCGAGGAGGTTGATTTGAGCCTTACAACGGCAGTCAAGCACCAAAGCTAACATTGGCTAGCTTGCTAGCTACTTCCAGACACAAATGAGACCCCTCTGACCATTTTACTCGCCCTAACAGAGCTGGTTAGGCAGTTGTTGTGTTAACCAGAGCGTTGGTGACTGTAACTGCTGGAAACAATTTAATTATACTTTTTTTGCTGATGTTTACTGACACCGGATTCAACGAATGTTGAGCGCTTGTAAATTCATTATTCTGCGCTGTGGTACTCAGACGATGTGCTCTGAAATCGGATATCGGTGTAGATAGCCAGAGCGAATTTACAAAAGCACCCGAATGTCCATTGACAACACTAAACAACTATAACATTTAACTAAGATAAGAATGACAGGAATAATCAAGTCAATAATCGTTGGGTAGTTAGATAGCCTATAGTTAATTTACTGGCATGTTTGATGTATACCTACTAACTTTAGGTAGCTAGCTAACATACCGGTACATACTGCTGTAATGATATGTTATGTGGTTCGTTAGGACAGCGTAGCTAACATACCGGTCCATACTACATCATCCATCCAACACCTACGGAGAAGGACTGTGTGATGATGGCATCTCAGGTAAGCAGCACTGGCTGTTCTTCCATCCAACACCTACGAAGAAGGACTGTGTGATGATGGCATCTCAGGTAAGCAGTACTGGCTGTTCTTCCATCCAACACCTACGAAGAAGGACTGTGTGATGATGGCATCTCAGGTAAGCAGCACTGGCTGTTCTTCCATCCAACACCTACGGAGAAGGACTGTGTGATGATGTCATCTCAGGTAAGCAGTACTGGCTGTTCTTCCATCCAACACCTACGGAGAAGGACTGTGTGATGATGTCATCTCAGGTAAGCAGTACTGGCTGTTCTTCCATCCAACACCTACGGAGAAGGACTGTGTGATGATGTCATCTCAGGTAAGCAGTGCTGGCTGTTCTTCCATCCAACACCTACGGAGAAGGACTGTGTGATGATGTCATCTCAGGTAAGCAGTACTGGCTGTTCTTCCATCCAACACCTACGAAGAAGGACTGTGTGATGATGGCATCTCAGGTAAGCAGCCCTGGCTGTTCTTCCATCCAACACCTACGGAGAAGGACTGTGTGATGATGTCATCTCAGGTAAGCAGCACTGGCTGTTCTTCCATCCAACACCTACGAAGAAGGACTGTGTGATGATGGCATCTCAGGTAAGCAGCACTGGCTGTTCTTCCATCCAACACCTACGGAGAAGGACTGTGTGATGGTGGCATCTCAGGTAAGCAGCACTGGCTGTTCTTCCATCCAACACCTACGAAGAAGGACTGTGTGATGATGTCATCTCAGGTAAGCAGTACTGGCTGTTCTTCCATCCAACACCTACGGAGAAGGACTGTGTGATGATGGCATCTCAGGTAAGCAGCACTGGCTGTTCTTCTGTCCAACGTTTATATAGCTAGTAGTTAGCTCCTACGATTCAGTATCGGTTCATAACATTCTACTATATTACATACATAGAACGTTAAATTTCATACATCATTGAACATCTGTCAGATAAAGAGTTAGACCGTAAAGTCAGGGCCATTAAGGCAAGGATGGCCCATGTAGGCTTTAGAATGGTCAAAGGAAGTCTCAGAGCAATGGGCCATCATGTACAATCGCTTCTCGCGTCCACATTGATACAAATCATAAATTGATAAGGTACTAATAAGGTATTCACTTTTTTATTCTTAATTATTCGGAGACAAATGTTCAAATGATGTATGAAATTGGAGTTGTTCTTTATCAACTGGTAATACATAAATAATGAAGCAGGTTAAAAGGTTAAACATTTCACTTTCAATTCCAATGCTTTATTTCAAGATACAACATTGTCATCTTTGGCCGTATAGATGGATTTTCAAGTAAGGTAAGTCTATTATTTTGTGTACATATTGAATATTGTCACGACTCACGCCAAAGTCGGTCCCTCTCCTTGTTTCGGGCGGCGGTCAGCGGTCGACGTCACCGGTCTTCTAGCCATCGCCGCTCCACCTGTCATTTTCCATTTGTTTTGTCTTGTTTTCCTGCACACCTCATTACTCTACGTGTATATTATCCTCTGTTCCCCCCATGTCTGTGTGTGGTAATGTTTTTTCGTTACGTGTGTGACGCTTCAGGCTGGTTTTGCGCCGGGTATTGTTATAGCACGTGGGTTGGTTATTTGTCCCATTTTGTGTAATTTGTGCGCTATCGCTTTGTTCCTTGGGCCGGAGTGTTGTGCCGCAGTTGCGTCCGGCTGTTTTTCCTCTGCCCTGAATAAAGTGTGCCTGTTCACTCGTCTCTGCTCTCCTGCACTTCCTTCGACCAGTTGCGCAGACACATATTTACCTAGTGAACAACCACAATACCAGTCTGGTGTTAATCTTTCTGGGCTCTATTGACGTATCCTGAAAAAGACATCTGCTGCTTTAGATTGAGAGGTATCTCTATATCTCAGTTATTGTTTTCATGTCTACAAAAAAGAAGCTATTTTCTTTACTTTCAGAGAGTGAGCTGATCAAGGGGTCAAAAATGTAGATATTGCCAGATGTTCACTGTCTGAGGAACAGGCCGTGGAAGCTTTATTGCTGGCAAAAGTGTCCATAACCAGAGGTAATTAAAACTGTTCTGTGTTATTTTTCTCTCTTCCTCTCTGCCTGTCTTGTTGTACATGGAACCTGTCTCACCTCTGCCTGTCTTGTTGTACATGGAACCTGTCTCACATGCATTAATTAAAAACCCTTAAGATGTCAGCTGCTAATTTTCAGATTTACACCACATAAACAAGCTGCCAAGTCATGATTTCCCTGGGGGTTAGCCTTGCAATAACCAAGTGGTGAGACACGTAGCCCTCTATATTTAAATGTTTCAGGTACACTCAGATAGGTGTCTGCGTCTCATGCAGTCAGTAACTACTCACAGAGGCACACACAACTTGCATTTCTATAACCTCAGACCCACCTCAGTGTTCATTATTCATGGAGGAAGTCCACAGGACCACAGAGATTAGATTCCTCCCCCCACCCCCCACCCACCTCAGTGTTCACTATTAACTTCTTGTGGGCAGGGGGCAGCATTTTCACTTTTGGATAAATAGCATGCCAAAATTCATCTGCCTGCTATTCATCCCCAGAATATAAGATATGCATATTATTAGTAGATTTGGATAGAAAACACTCTGAAGTTTCTAAAACTGTTTGAATCATGTCTGTGAGAATAACAGAACCTATGTAGCAGGCAAAACCCTGAGGACAAACCATTCAGAAATTGTATTTTTTTGATGTCACTGTCTTTTCAATGAAGTTTCTTAGAGACACCAGATTTCTAATGGACTTGCTTGCAGTTCCTACCGCTTCCACTGGATGTCACCAGTACTTGGAAATTGGTTGAGGTTATTCCTTTGTGTAATGAAGAAGTAGGGCTATCGTAAATGAGGGTCACATGAAGTACATTTTTTGAGAGAGGCACGTTACGAAAAAAGTTGCGTCAGTTTGTTTTCCTTTTGTATTGAACACAGATCATCCCGTATTCAAATGGATCGATTATTAACGTTTAAAAATACCTAACGTTGTATTACAAAAGTAGTTTGAAATGTTTTGGTAAAGTTTACATGTAACTTTTGATATATTTTGTAGTGAAGTGGCGAAAGTTGGAAGCTGTGTTTTTCTGGATGAAACGGTCCAAATAAATTGACATTTTGGATATATATCGACGAAATTAATCGAACAAAAGGACCATTTGTGATGTTTATGGGACATATTGGAGTGCCAACAAAATAATTTAGTAAGGCATGATTTATATTTTATTTCTGCGTTTTGTGTCGTGCTTGCAGTGTTGAATTATGCTACTCTCTTTGTTTACTGTTGTGCTATCATCAGATAATAGCATCTTATGCTTTCGCCGAAAAGCCTTTTTGAAATCTGACATGTTGGCTGGATTCACAATGAGTGTAGCTTTAATTTGATATCTTACATGTGTGATTTAATGAAAGTTTGATTTTTATATCATGTTATTTGAATATGGCGCGCTGTATTTTCCCTGGCTATTGGCCGGTGAGACGTTTGCATCACGGCAGATGCGTAAGTTAATGTCTTCTACACCTCTCACCTCCTTTTGGTTCCTCTGTTTTTATAATGCCCACCATATGTGCATTGAAGTACAGATTGAACTTGTATTTATAATATTACAATTATCATAATTATAATGCATGTATTATGTATTTATAACACCTGGATAATGAACTTTCAATAAAAGCGTTTCACATTCTCCACTGGTTGAAATGAAGTATCTCATTGAAATAATATCCTGTGTCCTCAGATGAATGCAGATGAAGGGAGTTAGATATGCATAGGTGTATTTCTGTATATATGAATTACAAATCAGCCTTTACTTAAATCATGTTTCTAGTCTATTGCATAGTTACAATGTGTAATCAGAAATATGATTATGTGTGCAGTATTGTAGGGACCTAAGGTGGCATGGAGATGGAGACCTCCTTGCAGACTAATCACCAAGTGGTGATAAAGCCCGACAGGATACTCTCAATTGTGTATCTGTAAAAGTGTGTGAGGGTTTTAGGTGCCAAGCTCCCTCTGCTGTTTCCTGAAGTCCATGATTATCTGCTTTGTTTTGTTGACATTGAGTGAGAGGTTTTTTTCCTGGCACCACACTCCGAGGGCCCTCACCTCCTCCCTGTAAGCCATCTTGTCATTGTTGGTAATCAAGCCTACTACTGTAGTGTCGTCTGCAAACTTGATGATTGAGTTGGAGGCGTGCTTGGCCATGCAGTCGTGGGTGAACAGGGAGTACAGGAGGGGGCTGAGCATGCACCCTTGTGGGGCCCCAGTGTTGAGTATCAGCATAGTGGAGGTTTTACCTCATGATTGAGTATTGCTCCTGTTTTGCTGTGATCTGAAAGGGGTGTCAGTAGGCTGACTGTGAACACTCTGAGAGACTCTGGGTTGAGGTCAGGGATAAAGTAGTCTACAGTACTACTGACAAGAGATGAGCTATAGGTGTATCTACCATAGGAGTGCCCTCGAAGCCTACCATTAACTATGTACATACCCAGCATGTGACAGAGCTGAAGGAGTTTTGACCCATTTTTGTTGGTTATGTTGTCGTAGTTGTGTCTAGGGGGGCATATGGGGGAGGGAATGATGTCACCTGCAGGCAGGTGTTTGTCCCCCTGTGTGCTGAGGCTGTCAGGTTCTTGTCCAGTTCTGGCATTTAGGTCGCCACAGTCTAGTACATGTCCCTGGGCCTGGAAATTATTGATTTCCCCCTCTAAGATGGAAAAGCTGTATAGGGATTCCAGTGGGGGGA
Organism: Salvelinus alpinus; assembly: GCF_045679555.1. Classification (NCBI taxonomy): domain Eukaryota; kingdom Metazoa; phylum Chordata; class Actinopteri; order Salmoniformes; family Salmonidae; genus Salvelinus; species Salvelinus alpinus. The sequence goes on along the minus strand of NC_092092.1, from coordinate 86,618,691 downwards.
TATAGGTAGCACACAGGAGGACATTTTAATAAATATATATACTTCTGCTAGAACTGCCTCTGACTTCTGTTTTTAATGTCCCAGTTGCCAGGGTTGATCAACCTAGAGAGCATTTTTTATTATGTTGGCGGGAGTCCTGAATCCTGTAAGTGGCGTCAATCAAGAATTGAGGGGTAACATCTGTTATTTTTGTTACCAATTCAAAATAGTTCCACGATGTATTCTCTGCCATCTCGCTAGCTAACCAACTACCCATCACTATGTTTGTGCAGAAACAGGAAGAGAACGTAGTCCCAAGACACTTCTGAGGGTTGTAGAGCAAAAATGAGAACACCATCGTGTTTGTGAGAGTCTCATCTTTCCATAGAGTTTTGTAGGCCTAACCGTTCGGATTCTACAGACAATTTTGTGTGAGGACCAATTTTCAGGATGTCTTATGGTCTGACAAACATCGTTCTAGCTCTGTTACCTTTCACGGCAGATGCGTAAGTGCGATAACGGTGGATGTGGATGTTGAGACGTATCCAATGCTAAATATCTCTAGCTTAAACTGACAGATTTTGATGGAGATTTTTTTATATGCTAAATATAGTTCAGCGGGTTGCGAACAATGACTCTATGGTTAATGGACATTGACTCTATGGTTAATGGACATTGACTCTATGCTTAATGGACATTGACTCTATGGTTAATGGACATTGACTCTATGCTTAATGGACATTGACTCTATGCTTAATGGACATTGACTCTAGGGTTAATGGACATTGACTCTATGGTTAATGGACATTGACTCTATGGTTAATGGACATTGACTCTATGGTTAATGGACATTGACTCTATGCTTAATGGACATTGACTCTATGCTTAATGGACATTGACTCTATGGTTAATGGACATTGACTCTATGGTTAATGGACATTGACTCTAGGGTTAATGGACATTGACTCTATGGTTAATGGACATTGACTCTATGCTTAATGGACATTGACTCTATGGTTAATGGACATTGAGTCTATGGTTAATGGACATTGACTCTATGCTTAATGGACATTGACTCCATGGTTAATGGACATTGACTCTATGGTTAATGGACATTGACTCTATGGTTAATGGACATTGACTCTATGCTTAATGGACATTGACTCTATGGTTAATGGACATTGACTCTATGGTTAATGGACATTGACTCTATGCTTAATGGACATTGACTCTATGGTTAATGGACATTGACTCTATGGTTAATGGACATTGACTCTATGGTTAATGGACATTGACTCTATGGTTAATGGACATTGACTCTATGGTTAATGTTAATGGACATTGACTCTATGGTTAATGTTAATGGACATTGACTCTATGGTTAATGGACATTGACTCTATGGTTTTCCAATGAAAATTGGGTTGAGTGTGGTGTACCGCAGGGCAGCCGGCTTGGACCATTATTGTTTTCTGTGTTTATGAATGCCCTTTCACTGACCTTGAATAAATCATGTGTGTCCATGTATGCTGGCGACTCTACAGTATTAACGTTGGCTGCAACAGTCAAATAAATAACTGACACACTTAACATAGAGCTCCAGTCAGTTTCAGAATGTGTAACTAGCTAAATGCTAGTGCTAAATATCTTAAAAAGAAAAAGCATAATTTTTTAGGACAAATCACTCCCTTAACCCTAAACCTCATCTGGATCTATTATTGAATAATGTTGCTATTGAACAAGTTGAAGAGGCTAAACCGCTGGGTATGACCCTAGATAGCAGCTACCATGTCCATGATAAGGTGTTGCTTGTTTTGTTGCAACTGGACTACTGCCCAGTTGTGTGGTCAGGTGCGGCAAAGAAATACCTAGGTAATTTGCAGTTGTTCCAAAACAGAGCAGCACATATTGCACTTACATGTACACGGAGGGTGAACGTCAGTAACATGCATGTCAATCTCTCCTGGCTCAAAGTTGAGAAGAGATCGTCTGAATCACTATTGGTCTTTGTCTGAGGTGTTGATATATTGAAGGTACCCAACTGTCTACTCAAGCAGTTGGCACACAGTTCAGACACTCATCGGTACAACACAAGACATGCAACCAGAGGTCTCCTCACAGTCCCCAAGTCCAGTCCAGAAACACATAGTATTAAATAGAGCCATGACAACAAGGAACTCTGCCACCCCAGGTAACTCAAGCTAGCAATAAAACCTGTTTCAAAAAACAGTTAAAAGAACATGTTACATCACGACGGGGACCGTGAAGAGACAAAGACATTTTATGCATTTTGTATTGTGTTTTGCATTGTATTATATATTGTATGATGTATGTGATACGTGGGTGGGATACGCCTGTGATAATGTGGTTGTCTCGTCTGGCTGTCTGGAGATGAACCCACTAGCTGTGGGTTGCTCTGAGAGGAAGCGTCCGCTGAATGGCTACATGATCATGTAAATGTAGTGTTATGTACTGTTTCCTGTTTGGACCCCAGGACGAATAGCCTCGGCAGTAGCTAATTCTGGATCCTATTAAATACTAAACGTTACAACACAGGCTAGGACCAGGGCTCAATGCTAACACTGCTTAGCTTAGTTATGCAACCAACCACATCATGCACAGAACCTCTTCTCTACAATAAGGGCTCTATTCAGTCTGCAAAGCTGAAGCATTACAGACTCTGCAATATGAATCTAAAGGTCATTTCCGACTTAGTCAGCTATGTGGTTGCTGTGCTCTTAGGTTGTTGGTTTCAGAGTTAGGGTTAGAGGTAGCTGGTGTGGTTTATTAACTTCCCAGCTATGTGGTTGTGGCGGAACAGTCACAGAATCAGCTCATATTGAACAGTAGGTGTCAAAGCTTATCATACTGAAGTTTTAACACTGCTATGGTCCCAGGTCATTTTTTAACTCTGCTATGGTCCCAGGTCAGCTTTTAACTCTGCTATGGGCCCCGTCCAGCTTTTAACTCTGCTATGGGCCCGGTCCAGCTTTTATCTCTGCTATGGGCCCCGTCCAGCTTTTAACTCTGCTATGGGCCCAGGTCAGCTTTTAACTCTGCTATGGGCCCCGTCTAGCTTTTAACCCTGCTATTGGCCCGGTCCAGCTTTTAACTCTGCTATGGGCCCCGTCCAGCTTTTAACTCTGCTATGGGCCCCGTCCAGCTTTTAACTCTGCTATGGTCCCAGGTCAGCTTTTAACTCTGCTATGGGCCCCGTCCAGCTTTTAACTCTGCTATGGTCCCAGGTCAGCTTTTAACCCTGCTATTGGCCCGGTCCAGCTTTTAACTCTGCTATGGGCCCCGTCCAGCTTTTAACTCTGCTATGGGCCCCGTCCAGCTTTTAACTCTGCTATTGGCCCAGGTCAGCTTTTAACTCTGCTATTGGCCCAGTCCAGCTTTTAACTCTGATATGGGCCCCGTCCAGCTTTTAACTGTGCTATGGGCCCAGGTCAGCTTTTAACTCTGCTATGGGCCCCGTCTAGCTTTTAACTCTGCTATGGGCCCCGTCCAGCATTTAACTCTGCTATGGTCCCAGGTCAGCTTTTAACTCTGCTATGGGCCCCGTCCAGCTTTTAACTCTGCTATGGGCCCAGGTCAGCTTTTAACCCTGCTATGGTCCCAGGTCAGCTTTTAACTCTGCTATGGGCCCCGTCCAGCTTTTAACTCTGCTATGGGCCCGGTCCAGCTTTTATCTCTGCTATGGGCCCCGTCCAGCTTTTAACTCTGCTATGGGCCCGGTCCAGCTTTTATCTCTGCTATGGTCCCAGGTCAGCTTTTAACTCTGCTATGGGCCCAGGTCAGTTTTTAACTCTGCTATGGGCCCAGGTCAGCTTTTAACTCTGCTATGGGCCCAGGTCAGCTTTTAAGAGGTTTAAAATCCAGTTTCAGCAGTTCCGAGCTAGCCCTCCTGATGTCGTTTGACCCATATGGACTTGGACAGCTGTCGTAGAATGACAGGACACAGCCTAGTAATGTCCTGTACTCACGCTCCAGGATATCATAGCGGCACTTAGGGTTAACTGGGGCCTGTACTCAATTGGGAGGGTCTTATGTGCTGTGGGATCATCTATAGGCAGATTATCTTAGAAAGGCTGTCCAGCCAGCCAATAGCAGAGAGTGGTCAGGAGTTGTTTGTAATTGGACAATCTGAGACACACACATGCCCAGGATTAGGTTAAAGTCACAGACACACGGGGCCAGACGGATTACCAGGACGTGTGCTCAGGGCATGTGCCGACCAACTGGCAAGTGTCTTCACTGACATTTTCAACCTCTCCCGAACCCAAGTCTGTAATACCAACATATTTTAAGCAGACCACCATAGTCCCTGTGCCCAAGAACACTGAGGTAATCTGCCTAAATGACTACCGACCCGTAGCACTCACGTCTGTAGCCATGAAGTACTTTGAAAGGCTGTCATGGCTCACATCAACACCATTATCCCAGAAACCCTAGACCCACTCCAATTTGCGTACCGGCCAAACAATTTGCGTACCGACTGAGCACTCCCCAGGGGTGCGTGCTCAGTCCCCTCCTGTACTCCTTGTTCACCCACGACTGCATAGCCAGGGGCTGTAGTGGAGCAGGTTGAGAGCTTCAAGTTCCTTGGTGTCCACATCAACAACAAACTAGAATGGTACAAACACACCAAGACAGTCGTGAAGAGGGCACGACAAAGCCTATTCCCCCTCAGGAAACTAAAAAGATTTGGCAAATGTCCTGAGATCCTCAAAAGGTTCTACAGCTGCAACATCGAGAGCATCCTGACTGGTTGCATCACTGCCTGGTATGGCAATTGATTAATACATTTTTTGCACTATTGGTTAGAACCTGTAACTAAGCATTTCACTGTAAGGTCTACACCTGTTGAATTTGGCGGACGTGACAAGTAAACTTTGATTTGATTTGTGCCCCAACTAGGACCCAGGTCCCGTCAGACAGAGACATTCTCCTGACCCTCATTGGCGTGCTTGGCACACACTGTACACAACAATAATAATCATCTGATGCCAACCCAGAGGGTGGCTTTCATTGGCATGGAACTGGACTCAGTCCTGATGAGAGCACACCTGCCCACCAGAAGGGTTCAGGTGATCTTATCTTGCATCGACCACTTTCGGCAGGGGTGGGTGGTATCCGCACTGACCTGCCAATGACTGTTGGGCTTGCTGACTGCGGCCTTGTTGCTGATTCCCGTGGGCCTGCTCCGTCTCCTCTTCAACGGTGGTTCAACTCCCACCAGCTGCACCCAAAGCACCACCGTCACCACCAGCTGCCACAGGGCCTCAGGGTATTGTTGAGGTGGCGCTGTCACTCCTTTCTCTCAGGTGGGGTGGAGATGCTGAGGATGTGCCGCTGGGAGCTGGTCAGCACAGACACCTCTCAGATCAGCTGAGGGGTGTGACCAAGGGCAGGTTGGCCAGCAGGCACACTAGAGCTCCCAGCGTCTCTACGCGCAGCACATGTACCTGGCATCCTGAATGTGGCAGAAGATATGCTCTCGAGGGAGGGTCCGACACCTTGGGACTGGAGCCTACATCCCCAGCTGGTGCAGGTGGACCTGTCTGCCTCCCTGGACAATGAACACTGCCCCCTGTGGTCCATGTCAGAGCCACCAGGGCCTCTGGGATTGGATGCTCTGGCTCACGATTGGCCAGGGCTGGAGCTTTATGCATTCCCCTCTTTTCCTCCTACATTTTTTTATTTTTTATTTCACCTTTATTTAACCAGGTAGGCCAGTAGAGAACAAGTTCTCATTTACAACTGCGACCTGGCCAAGATAAAGCAAAGCAGTGCGACACAAACAACAACACAGACTTACACATGGAATAAACAAACGTACAGTCAACAACACAATAGAAAAGTCTATATACAGTGTGTGCAAATTAGGTATGTTTAGGGAGGCAAGGCAATACATTGGCCGTAGTGGCGAAATAAATACAATTTAGCAATTAAACACTGTACTGATAGATGTGCAGAAGATGAATGTGCAAGTAGAGATACTGGGGTGCAATTCATTCCAGTCATTGGCAGCAGAGAACTGGAAGGAAAGGCGGCCAAAGGAGGAATTGGCTTTGGGGGTGACCAGTAAAAAATACCTGCTGGAGCGCGTGCTACGGGTGGGTGCTGCTATGGTGACCAGTGAGCTGAGATAAGGTGGGGCTTTACCTAGCAAAGACTTATAGATGACCTGGAGCCAGTGGGTTTGGCGACGAATATGAAACGATGGCCAGCCAACGAGAGCATACAGGTCGCAGTGGTGGGTAGTATATGGGGCTTTGTTGACTAAACGGATGGCACTGTGATAGACTGCATCCAATTTGCTGAGTAGAGTGTTGGAGGCTATTTTGTAAATGACATCTCCGAAGTTAAGGATCGGCAGGATAGTCAGTTTTACGAGGGCATGTTTGGCAGCATGAGTGAAGGATGCTTTGTTGCGAAATAGGAAGCCGATTCTAGATTTAATTTTGGATTGGAGATGCTTAATGTGAGTCTGGAAGGAGAGTTTACAGTCTAACCAGACCACTAGGTATTTGTAGATGTCCACATATTCTAATTCAGTACCGTCCAGAGTAGTGATGCTAGACGGGTGGGTAGGTGCGGGCATTGATCAATTGAAGAGAATGCGTTTAGTTTTACTCGCATTTAAGAGCAGTTTGATGCCACGGAAGGAGAGTTGTATTGCATTGAAGCTCGTCTGGAGGTTAGTTAACACAGTGTCCAAAGAGGGGCCAGATGTATACAGAATGGTGTCATCGGCATAGAGGTGGATCAGAGAATCACCAGCAGCAAAAGCGACATCATTGATGTATACAGAGAAAAGAGTCAGCCTGGGAATTGAACCCTGTGGTACCCCCATAGAGACTGCCAGAGGTCCAGACAACAGGCCCTCCAATTTGACACACTGAACTCTGTCCGAGAAGTAGTTGGTGAACCAGGCGAGGCAGTCATTTGAGAAGCAAAGGCTGTTGAGTCCGCCGATGAGAATGAGGTGATTGACAGAGTCGAAAGCCTTGGCCAGGTCGATGAATACGGCTGCACAGTATTGTCTTTTATCGATGGCGGTTATGATATCGTTTAGGACCTTGAGCGTGGCTGAGGTGCACCCATGACCAGCTCGGAAACCAGATTGCATAGTGAAGAAGGTACGGTGGGATTCGAAATGGTCGGTGATCTATTTGTTAACTTGGCTTTCGAAGACCTTAGGATAGGGTAGGATAGATATATGTCTGTAGCAGTTTGGGTCTAGAGTGTCTCCCCCTTTGAATAGGGTGATGACCGCGGCAGCTTTCCAATCTTTGGGGATCTCAGACGATGCGAACGAGAGTTTGAACAGGCTAGTAATAGGGGTTGCAACAATTGCGGCGGATAGTTTTACAAAGAGAGGGTCCAGATTGTCTAGCCAAGATGATTTGTAGTGGTCCAGATTTCGCAACTCTTTCAGAACATCAGCTATCTGGATGTAGGTGAAGGATCATTTGGGGAGGCTGGGGCAAGTTGCGGTGGGGGGGTGCAGAGCTGTTGACCAGGGTAGGGGTAGCCAGGTGGAAAGCATGGCCAGCCGTAGGAAAATGCTTATTGAAATTCTCAATTGTCGTGGATTTATCGGTGGTGACAGTGTTTCCTAACCTCAGTGCAGTGGGCAGCTGGGAGGAGGTGCTCTTATTCTCCATGGACTTTACAGTGTCCTTTTTGGAATTTGTGCTACAGGATGCAAATTTCTGTTTGAAAAAGCTAGCCTTATATCTTATTATTATTATATCTATAATTCCATGTGTATAACTTGTATTATCATCTATATTTATGAGAATATCTGTTGAAACGATGTGGCAATGCAAAGTCACTTGATGTTTTTGCCACTAGTGAATCTAGTCGCCTCAATGTAAACTCAGATTTTTTGATATAAATATGAATTTAATCAAACAAAACATGCATGTATTGTGTAACATGAAGTCCAATGAGTGTCATCTGATGAAAATAATCGAAGGTTAGTGATTAATTTTATCTCTATTCTGTTTTTTGTGAAGCTATCTTTAGCTGGAAAAAATGGCTGTGATTATTGTGGTTTTGTGGTGACCTAACATAATCGTTTGTAGTGCTTTCGCTGAAAAGCCTATTTGAAATCGGACACTTTGGTGGGATTAACAACAAGATTACCTTTAAATTATATAAGACACATGAATGTCTGAGGAATTTTAATTATGAGATTTCTGTTTTTTGAATTTGGCGCCCTGCTCTTCGACTGGCTGTTGTCATATCGATCCCGTTAACGGGACTGCAGCCATAAGAAGTTTTAAGACAATGACTGTAAAAACTGTTAGATCTTCATGGATTGATGAGGAAGTGATACATGTTATGGTTGAGCGGGATAAAGCAGAAGGAATGGCAAATAAGTCTGGATGCACAATCAATTGGCAAATGTATTACAAATTGAGAAATCATGTGACTAAACTGAATAAAAATAAGAAGAAACTACACTATGAACAAAGATAAATGACAGAGAATGATAGTAAAAAGCTTTGGAGCACCTTAAATGTAATGTTGGGAAAAAAGGGTTCTGGTGCAAAAAAAAAAAAAAGAAAAAAAGGCAAACTCAGCTCCATAATTCACTGAATCAGATGGCTGATTCATCACAAAGCCAACTGATATTGCCAACTACTTTAATAATTTTTTCATTGGCAAGATTTGCTATATTTTCAATTCAAGCCTACTAGAAAGTGAGTTCCCCAGGCTTGGACGGTAGTAAAAGTCATTCCTCTACCTAAGAATAGTAAATCCCCATTTACTGCCTCAAATAGCCGACCAATCAGCCTGTTACCAACCCTTAGTAAACTTTTGGAAAAAATGTGTTTGGCAAGATACAATGCTATTTTACAGTAAACAAATTGACATCAAACTTTCAGTATGCTTATAGGGAAGGACTTTCAACAAGAAGTGCTACTGATGATTGGCTGAGAGAAATTGATGAAGAAAAAAAATGTGGGGGCTGTTTTGTTTGACTTCAGTGCTGCTTTTATCGATCTTAGTCCTCAGCTGGAAAAACAAATATGATATGGCTTTACACCCTCTGCTATATTGTGGATAAAAAGAAATAAATAAAGAGTTATCTGTCTTATAGAACACAGAGGGTGTTCTTTAATGGAAGCATCTCAAATATAATCCAGGTAGAATCAGGAATTCCCCAGGGCAGCTGTCTAGGCCCCGTACCTTTTTCTATCTTTTCTAATGACATACCTGACTTTGAGTAAATCCAGTGTGTCTATGTATGCGGATGACTCAACACTATGCATGTCAGCGACTACAGCGACTGAAATGACTGCAACACTCAACAAAGAGCTACAGTTAGTTTCAGAGTGGCTGGCAAGGAATAAGTTAGTCCTACATACTTCTATAAGCTTCTTCTACTTTCCCCAATGCACAAGTGGTTATCTCCACCCTGCTTCACGAAAATACTTTCACCCTGCTACCAAACATCATGTAAATGCAAGTATTTCCTGTGACTGTGCCTCAAAACAAAATGTCTACCTGGCCCACCACTCCACCCCGGACTTGAACAGCCTTTACAACCAGGTCCACCTCTACAAGGCAGCAGTGCCCACCTTCGCCTGGAAGGACATCGACCTCAACCGCAGCCCAAACACCTCACACAGGAGCAACAGATCAACGGATACCCAGACCAGCGAGACACTATCCCAGACCTGCGGGACCTCTCCCCCGGACTTACACAAAGAGGACCCAAATCCAGACCACAGCACCACCAGCCACATCCACACCCCCACCCCAACCAGTCAAAACCACACCAAGCCAACCATGCCCACACCACATTTAGGCACCCTCAGATCAGACCTATGCCCCTCCTACCCACTCCATGCCACCGCAGAGGGCATCAGCATGAAAGTCACACATACGCCCAACTCCCACTCTTACACTAGTCCAAGCCAATGGCATGTATCAGATGCTCAGCAGGCTTAGTGGTCTGAGACACTTTATGGAAGATAAATCCTTCACTATCTCAACCTGGAATATCCAAGGCCTGTGGCCTAAAGAGCAGGAACCTGGACTTCACCAAAGAAATACAAAAATACATACATTGTCATCCTACAAGAAACATGGTATAAAGGAGATGGACCCACTGGTTGCCCTCTAGGTTACAGAGAGCTGGTAGTCCCATCCACCAAACTACCAGGTGTGAAACAGGGAAGGGACTCAGAGGTTATGCTAATTTGGTATAGAGCAGACCAAACTCACTCTATTAAATTAATCAAAACAGGAACATTTTACATTTGGATAAAAATTCTAAAGGAAATGATCTGAACAGAGACAAATGTGCTGTGTGCTACCTACATCCCTCAATAGAATCCCTTTAATGAAGACAGCTTCTCCATCCTGGAGGGGGATATCAATCATTTCCAGGCCCAGGGACATGTACTCGTCTGTGGCGATCGAAATGCCAGAGCTGGACAAGAAACTGACACCCTCAGCACGCAGAGGGACAAACACCTACATGGAAGTGACCACATTTCCTCCCCTGTATGCCTCTCCAGACACAACTCTGACAATATAACCAACAAAAACGGGTCACAACTCCTGCAGCTCTGTCACACGCTGGGTATGTACATAGTCAATGTTAGGCTTCGAGGGGACTCCTAAGGTAGGTACACCTATAGCTCATCTCTCGACAGTAGTACTGTAGACTACTTTATCACTGACCTCAACCCAGAGTCTCTCAGAGCGTTCAGTCAGCCCACTGACACCCCTATCAGATCACAGCACAATCACAGTCTACTTGAACAGAGCAACGCTCAACAAAGAGGCATCTAACCGGAACAAACTACACAATATTAAGATGTTAACTGACTTGTTAAATAAAGGTACCAAATAAAAAATACAAAAAGTTGGCATAAGTTTGCATAAGGGTGCTTCTGTCCACAACCAAGGAGGGCCTACAGCAGCACCTTGATCTTCTGCACAGACTGTCAGACCTGGGCCCTGACAGCAAATCTCAGTAAGACAAATAAAATGGTTTTCCAAAGAAAAGATCCAGTTGCTAAGACAACAAATGCAAATTCTATCTAGACACTGTTGCCCTAGAGCACACAATCCAGTAAAGAGCTGTTCAATTCTACTACCACTTCAAAGGAAGCGATGCCCACACATTCCACCACAAACACAAACAGACCCCAAAGAGCCCAGGACAGAAACACATTTAGACCCAACCAAATCATCAGAAAACAAAAAAATAACTAATTCACACACTGGAAAGAATCAACCAAAAAACAGAGCAAACTAGAATGCTAGCTGGCCCTAAACAGAGAGTACACCGCGGCAGAATACCTGACCACTGTGACTGACCCAAAATTAAGAAAATCTTTGACTATTTCCAGACTCAGTGAGCATAGCCTTGCTATTGAGAAAGGCTGCCGTAGGCAGACCTGGCTTACAAGAGAAGGCAGGCTATATAAAGACTGCTCACAAAATGAGGTGGAAACTGCACTCCCTAACTCCCTGCCAAATGTTTGGCCATATTAGAGACACATATTTCCCACAGATCCCACAAACATTGATAAAGTCCCTGTTAGGTGAAATACAGCAGCAAGATGTGTGGGCCGTTACCATGAGAAAAGGACAACCAGTGGAGAACAAACAACATTGTAAATACAACCTGTATTTATCTGTTTATTTATTTTACCTTTCATACTTCACTGCTTGTGCATTGTTACAACACTGTACATAGACAATAATATAACATTAGTCTACATTCTTTTTAAACTTTTGTGAGTAATGTTTACTAATGTTTCCCTTGTTTATTTCCATTTTGTTTATGGTCTATTCCATTTGCTCTGGCAATATAATCACGTTTCCCAAGCCAATAAAACCCTTTGAATTGAATTGAGAAAGAGAGCGAGAGAGAGGGAGAGTGTGTGTGTGTGTAAACAGGTGCGTGTGTCTGTGTGTCTTCAAGAGTTCCTGGAACCAGGAAAAGGGGGTGAAAGGGAGAATAGGAGCAGCTACCCATAATGCACTCTGTTTGGCAAGGGACCATGCTATTCCTACTAACTGTCAACTCTTCCAACTGGAGACCTGTGTGTGTGTGTGTGTGTGTGTGTGTGTGTGTGTGTGTGTGTGTGTGTGTGTGTGTGTGTGTGTGTGTGTGTGTGTGTGTGTGTGTGTGTGTGTGTGTGTGTGTGTGTGTGTGTGTGTGTGTGTGTGTGTGTGTGTGTGTGTGTGTGTTTGTGTGTGTGTGTGCGTGCGTGTGTGTGTGTTTGTGTTTTTATGCATGTGGTGTGTGTGTGTGTGTGTGTGTGTGTGTGTGTTTGTGTTTATATGTGCGTGTGTGTGTGTTTGTGTTTTTATGCATGTGTGTGTGTGTGAGTGAGTGTGTGTGTGTGTGTGCTTGTGTTTGTATGTGCGTGTGTGTGTGTGTGTGTGTGTGTGTGTGTGGTGTGTGTGTGTGGTGTGTCTGTGTGTGTGTGTGTGTGTGTGTGTGTGTGTGTGTGTGTGTGTGTGTGTGTGTGTGTGTGTGTGTGTGTGTGTGTGTGTGTGTGTGTGTGTGTGTGTGTGTGTGTGTGTGTGTGTGTGTGTGTGTGTGTGTGTGTGTGTGTGTGTGTGTGTGTGTGTGTGTTTCTTATAGAGCTCCTGGTCAGTAATTGGGGAGTCCAATGGATTTTGATTGTCCTTTATAGCTTTTTCTAATCCATTCAACTTCTCATGTATTTGCCGTTGTTCTGTGTTTGTGTCAATTTGAATGGTATTGAAGAGAGTTTTAAAATCCATATGTCACCATTTTGTATCGCTAATTCCTCTTTATTTATTTTTTTATTTTTTTCAAATTTTGCCAGAAGTTGTTTATCCTCAATTAGTGTCAGCTGCTTGCTGTTGTACTGTGCTTTTTTGGTTCTGAGTGTACGTTTATAGAGTTTTAAAGTCTCACAGTAATGAAGGCACAATTCACCATTATTTGGGTCTCTGTGCTTTGGGTTAGATAGTGTTCTAAGTTTTTTCGTTATAATTTTACAATCTGCATCAAACCAGTTGTCATCTGTGGTCTTTTTTGTTTCGTTTTTTATCAATTTCAATTGTGCTTCTTTTGCCGTTTGCCTGAATATATATTTGATGTTTTGTACTGCTAGATTGATGCCTTCTTTACTGTGAGGGAATGTGGTATCCAGAAAGTTATCTAAGAGTGGAAAGCAGTGTTGGGGGGAAATCATAGCACATTATAAAACCAAAGTACACAAACAACAAGTGTTAAAATAAATCTATAAATCCAGTCTAAAGGTTGATGAGTTTAGGCCCTGAATGTTCCACATGCTAATAGTGAGTTCATGTTCCAAAAGAAAGAATAGCAGTCAGAAATACAGTAACTACTAACTCATAAGTTGTTAAGAGTGAGATAAACAGGATAACAGAAATACAGTAACTACTAACTAATAAGTTGTGAAGAGTGAGATAAACAGGATAATAGGTAATAGGTTTCTGTTATATATATATAAATATTCCTATTCATTGAACAAGTAAACTTTTAGGCTGCCTACTCTCTTGACCAGGCTGCCTACTCTCTCCTGCTCCTCTCTCTGCTACTCTGTTGACCAGGCTGCCTACTCTCTCCTGCTCCTCTCTCTGCTACTCTGTTGACCAGGCTGCCTACTCTCTCCTGCTCCTCTCTCTGCTACTCTGTTGACCAGGCTGCCTACTCTCTCCTGCTCCTCTCTCTGCTACTCTGTTGACCAGGCTGCCTACTCTCTCCTGCTCCTCTCTCTGCTACTCTGTTGACCAGGCTGTCTACTCTCTCCTGCTCCTCTCTCTGCTACTCTGTTGACCAGGCTGCCTACTCTCTCCTGCTCCCCTCTCTGCTACTCTGTTGACCAAGCTGCCTACTCTCTCCTGCTCCTCTCTCTGCTACTCTGTTGACCAGGCTGCCTACTCTCTCCTGCTCCTCTCTCTGCTACTCTGTTGACCAGGCTGCCTACTCTCTCCTGCTCCTCTCTCTGCTACTCTGTTGACCAGGCTGCCTACTCTCTCCTGCTCCTCTCTCTGCTACTCTGTTGACCAGGCTGCCTACTCTCTCCTGCTCCCCTCTCTGCTACTCTGTTGACCAGGCTGCCTACTCTCTCCTGCTCCTCTCTCTGCTACTCTGTTGACCAGGCTGCCTACTCTCTCCTGCTCCTCTCGCAGGTTGTTGGTGCCGGTGTGAATAATAATGTGGCCTGGTGTGCCAAAGTCAGGCTGGGACAGGATGTGGAGTGCATCCTATGTTTTTGGGCACCATATTTTGCACACCTTGTGGTGGGAGAAGAGTTTATCCTCTTGGATGAATTTCCCATTTGAGTACGGCCAGCTTCTCTCTAGGAGTCTCTACAGTCTGCTCTCTGTGCTGCAGCACCCTCTTGATGACAGACAATCTCCTCCTTTACCTGCACCAGCTCTCTCCTCACGGTGACCTTTACCTCCTCAAGAGCTGTGGTAAGGCTCTCTCCTCATGGTGACCTTTACCTCCTCAAGAGCTGTGGTAAGGCTCTCTCCTCACAGTGACCTTTACCTCCTCAAGAGCTGTGGTAAGGCTCTCTCCTCATGGTGACCTTTACCTCCTCAAGAGCTGTGGTAAGGCTCTCTCCTCATGGTGACCTTTACCTCCTCAAGAGCTGTGGTAAGACTCTCTCCTCATGGTGACCTTTACCTCCTCAAGAGCTGTGTTAAAACTCTCTCCTCACGGTGACCTTTACCTCCTCAAGAGCTGTGGTAAGGCTCTCTCCTCATGGTGACCTTTACCTCCTCAAGAGCTGTGGTCAGGCTCTCTCCTCATGGTGACCTTTACCTCCTCAAGAGCTGTGGTAAGGCTCTCTCCTCATGGTGACCTTTACCTCCTCAAGAGCTGTGGTAAGGCTCTCTCCTCATGGTGGCCTTTACCTCCTCAAGAGCTGTGGTAAGGCTCTCTCCTCATGGTGACCTTTACCTCCTCAAGAGCTGTGGTAAGGCTCTCTCCTCATGGTGACCTTTACCTCCTCAAGAGCTGTGGTAAGGCTCTCTCCTCATGGTGACCTTTACCTCCTCAAAAGCTGTGGTAAGGCTCTCTCTTCATGGTGACCTTTACCTCCTCAAGAGCTGTGTTAAAACTTTCTCCTCATGGTGACCTTTACCTCCTCAAGAGCTGTGGTAAAACTCTCTCCTCATGGTGACCTTTACCTCCTCAAGAACTGTGGTAAGACTCCTCATGGTGACCTTTACCTCCTCAAGAGCTGTGGTAAGACTCCTCATGGTGACCTTTACCTCCTCAAGAGCTGTGGTAAGACTCCTCATGGTGACCTTTACCTCCTCAAGAGCTGTGGTAAGACTCTCTCCTCGTGGTGACCTTTACCTCCTCCAGAGCTGTGGTAAAACTCTCTCCTCATGGTGACCTTTACCTCCTCCAGAGCTGTGGTAAAACTCTCTCCTCATGGTGACCTTTACCTCCTCAAGAGCTGTGGTAAGGCTCTCTCCTCATAGTGACCTTTGCCTCCTCAAGAGCTGTGGTAAGGCTCTCTCCTCATGGTGACCTTTACCTCCTCAAGAGCTGTGGTCAGGCTCTCTCCTCATGGTGACCTTTACCTCCTCCAGAGCTGTGGTAAGGCTCTCTCCTCACGGTGACCTTTACCTCCTCAAGAGCTGTGGTAAGGCTCTCTCCTCATGGTGACCTTTACCTCCTCAAGAGCTGTGGTAAGACTCTCTCCTCATGGTGACCTTTACCTCCTCAAGAGCTGTGGTAAGGCTCTCTCCTCATGGTGACCTTTACCTCCTCAAGAGCTGTGTTAAAACTTTCTCCTCATGGTGACCTTTACCTCCTCAAGAGCTGTGGTAAAACTCTCTCCTCATGGTGACCTTTACCTCCTCAAGAACTGTGGTAAGACTCCTCATGGTGACCTTACCTCCTCAAGAGCTGTGGTAAGACTCCTCATGGTGACCTTTACCTCCTCAAGAGCTGTGGTAAGACTCCTCATGGTGACCTTTACTTCCTCAAGAGCTGTGGTAAGACTCTCTCCTCGTGGTGACCTTTACCTCCTCCAGAGCTGTGGTAAAACTCTCTCCTCATGGTGATCTTTACCTCCTCCAGAGCTGTGGTAAAACTCTCTCCTCATGGTGACCTTTACCTCCTCAAGAGCTGTGGTAAGGCTCTCTCCTCATAGTGACCTTTACCTCCTCAAGAGCTGTGGTAAGGCTCTCTCCTCATGGTGACCTTTACCTCCTCAAGAGCTGTGTTAAAACTCTCTCCTCATGGTGACCTTTACCTCCTCAAGAGCTGTGTTAAAACTCTCTCCTCATGGTGACCTTTACCTCCTCAAGAGCTGTGGTAAGGCTCTCTCCTCATAGTGACCTTTACCTCCTCCAGTAGTGTGGTAAGACTCCTCACGGTGACCTTTACCTCCTCCAGTGCTGTGGTCAGGCTCTCTCCTCATGGTGACCTTTACCTCCTCAAGAGCTGTGGTCAAGCTCCCTCCTCATGGTGACCTTTTCCTCCTCAAGAGCTGTGGTAAGGCTCTCTCCTCACGGTGACCTTTACCTCCTCAAGAGCTGTGGTAAGACTCTCTCCTCATGGTGACCTTTACCTCCTCAAGAGCTGTGGTAAGGCTCTCTCCTCATGGTGACCTTTACCTCCTCAAGAGCTGTGGTAAGACTCTCTCCTCATGGTGACCTTTACCTCCTCAAGAGCTGTGGTAAGGCTCTCTCCTCATGGTGACCTTTACCTCCTCAAGAGCTGTGGTCAGGCTCTCTCCTCATGGTGACCTTTACCTCCTCCAGAGCTGTGGTAAGGCTCTCTCCTCATGGTGACCTTTACCTCATCAAGAGCTGTGGTCAGGCTCTCTCCTCATGGTGACCTTTACCTCCTCCAGAGCTGTGGTAAGGCTCTCTCCTCACGGTGACCTTTAACTCCTCAAGAGCTGTGGTAAGGCTCTCTCCTCATGGTGACCTTTACCTCCTCAAGAGCTGTGGTAAGACTCTCTCCTCATGGTGACCTTTACCTCCTCAAGAGCTGTGGTAAGGCTCTCTCCTCATGGTGACCTTTACCTCCTCAAGAGCTGTGGTAAGACTCTCTCCTCATGGTGACCTTTACCTCCTCAAGAGCTGTGGTAAGGATCTCTCCTCACGGTGACCTTTACCTCGTCAAGAGCTGTGGTAAGACTCCTCATGGTGACCTTTACCTCCTCCAGAGCTGTGTTAAAACTCTCTCCTCATGGTGACCTTTACCTCCTCAAGAGCTGTGGTAAGGCTCTCTCTCAGCTCCTGGACAGAGTTCTTCAGCTGGGTCCTGCACTGGTTGATCTGGTCCTGTAGAAGCTCTGTGTCTGGGCTGGAGCTGGTGTTGCTGGGGGGACTGCTCCTTCAGCTCAGTAACCCATACCTCTAACAGAGCCAGGCTGTCTCTCAGCAGTCTGGCGGTGGTTTAGCTGGGGAGCTGCTCCTTCAGCTCAGTAACCCATACCTCTAACAGAGCCAGCCTGTCTGGAGGTGGTGTAGCTGGGGGACTGCTCCTTCAGCTCAGTAACCCATACCTCTAACAGAGCCAGCCTGTCTCTCAGCAGTCTGGAGGTGGTGTAGCTGAGGGGCTGCTCCTTCAGCTCAGTAACCCATACCTCTAAAAGAGCCAACCTGTCTCTCAGGTTGTAGGCAGGCATGAGGAGAATATTCCTGCTGTTGGGGTGCCTGAGGTGAGGGGAGAGGTCAGGGTGCTGTCCTTGTACCTTTTGGTTTCCCCCATCTATCCCAGAGCTGAGTGCAGCCCCACTGCCCTGGACCATGACAGTGCCGTTCTGGTACATGTTTACTGTCAGAAACCTGTTTTCCTGTTCCTTCTCGCTGTCCTCAAACATGTGGATTTGCCTTCCCTTCCCGTGGTATAGCTGAAATGCCTGGTTCAGCTGTATGTCAGGCAGTAGTGTGGTCTGTGTAAAATAACAGGTTTGTAACAGTCCTGTTTTCTGAGCAGTCGGCAAAAAACGTTTCCGGGTTCTCCCTCAGAATTCTGTGTTTAACCTCGTTATAGGCGTTAGATATATCCGGCTCTGATTTTATTCGATATAGGTGTTAAAAACATCATAATGTAGTTATTTTAAACCGAGTTATATCAGTTTATATCAGTATATTGCGATTTTCGGTATTTTATTTGTGCTGCGTTATGGTGAGTTGGACACGTCTTCGCCACATGGCTAATGTTTGCTGCTAATTCCAAAGTTGAAGACGACAATCTACAACCGAGCAACGATTATTCTGGACAAAGGACAACTTGCACAAGATTCTGATGGAAGCTCATCAAATAGTAAGAACTATTTATGATGTTAATTCGTATTTCTGTTGAAAAATGTTAAACTATTATTCCGCCATTAATTTCGGTGCGGTCTCGCTTTAACGCACGCTCTATGTCGTAGTAACGTTAATTTTAAAAATCTAACACAGCGGTTGCATTAAGAACTAATGTATCTTTCATTTGCTGTCCAACCTGTATTTTTTAGTCAAGTTTATGATTAGTTATTGATTAGATTAGGTGCCTCTCCCAAGATTTCTCCCGACATTTTGTTTGCAGTTTGGCTACTATTCTCATTGTATAACCACGATTTGTGCCGCTAAATATGCACATTTTCGAACAAACCATATATGTATTGTGTAATATGATGTTATAGGACTGTCATCTGATGAAGTTTTGAGAAGGTTAGTGAAAAATTTAATATCTTTTGCGGGTTTATTCGCTATCGCTAACGTGCATGAATCAATGCTGCTGTGTGGTTGGCTATTGTAGTAAGCTAATATAATGCTATATTGTGTTTTCGCTGTAAAACACTTAAAAAATCTGAAATATTGGCTGGATTCACAAGATGTTTGTCTTTCATTTGCTGTATGCTGTGTATTTTTCATAAATGTTTTATGATGAGTATTTATGGTGGCTGCAATGTAAAACTATGATTTATACCTGAAATATGCACATTTTTCGAACAAAACATATGCTATACAATAAATATGTTATCAGACTGTCATCTGATGAAGTTGTTTCTTGGTTAGTGACTATTTATATCTTTATTTGGTCGAATTTGTGATAGCTACCTATGCAGGAAAAAAATGGTGGAGAAAAACAAGTTGGGTCTTTTGCTATCGTGGTTAGCTAATAGATTTACATATTGTGTCTTCCCTGTAAAACATTTTAAAAATCAGAAATGATGGCTGGATTCACAAGATGTGTATCTTTCATCTGGTGTCTTGGACTTGTGATTTCATGATATTTAGATGCTAGTATTTACTTGTGGCGCTATGCTAGGCTATGCTAGTCAGCTTTTTTACTGATGAGGGTGCTCCCGGATCCGGGATGAGTACCAAGTAAAAGTTAAAGTATTTCTGCCCTTCTCTGATTCGATTTCCGCTGGCTATTCAAAAAAGGGGGAGATTCTCTCAGTCTCTGTTGCTGCTGTTGCTGCTAGCGCTGCCTCAGTGGCCATGTTGCTATGGTTACCACCAGTAAACAGTTAGAGCTAGACGGTAAGCTAGCTGACAGATTTGAATTTGGCTAGCTACCACGATGAAGATTGGTATTTTAACTCACTCTCTGTCAATCTTTTCCTCCTGTGTTGATCTTCAGTTGTACAATTTGATTACCAATACATTTTTTACTAATTTAATTGTGTCAATCTCGCTCTTAACAACCAAAAAGTTATAACAAGTCAGGAGCTGTTCTTCTGGATGACTTCTCTCTCTCAATTATTTTTTATCTCTCTCTGGTCTCTCTCTGTTCTCTCTCTCTATGAACCCTCTCATCCCTCGTCCTCCTCTCTTCGTTCTCTCTGTTCTCTCTCTCGTTCTCTATCTCCAGTCCACTCCTCTATTGGCTGCTCATGCGGTCAGCAGGGTCAGTTTTGGGCATGGTGAAGCTGTGGGGTAAACACACTGAGCTGAAGCATGGAGACTTCTGGTTCTACTCACCTTTGGAGAGAAAATGGAAAGACTGCAGGTCCGATAGTCACAGAGAAATGGCTGGCCACACAGTCTCAAGGTCAGGCCTCTATCTGCTGCTAGTTTAAAGACAGAGATCTGGCTTTTGGTGCTGCTGGTGCCTTTAGGGCTGTTGTCAGGACGAAATTATTAAACACCACCACAAGACATACTGAATGACAGGATAGGAGAGAGAGGAGAAAGACTATCATCTTGGAGGAGGTAGAAAGGGAGCAAGAGAGAAAGGAAGTGAGAGAGAGGGAGAGAGATGCCAGAACTGGACAAGAACCTGACAACATCAGCACACAAGGGGACAAACGCCTACCTGGAGGTGACAGCATTCCCTCCCCCATATGCCCCCCTAGACACAACTGCAGCTCTGTGGCACGCTGGGTATGTACATAGTCAATGGTAGGCTTCGAGGGGACTCCTACGGTAGGTACACCTATAGCTCATCTCTCGACAGTAGTACTGTCGAGAGCCAAAGGAACTGATTAATATTAAGAAATGCTATAGAGGGAAGGAAAGTAGTATTGAAACCTACCAAAAATTAGGCAACAACAAATTCACTCCCTTTCAGACAACTTCCTGGACAAAACATTTCCCTGTAATTGTGAAGGTGTAAACTTGGCAGTGGAAAACCTAAACAGTATATTCAACCTCTCAGTTTCCCTATCAAATCTAAACATTTCAAGCGGAATATGTAAGCAAACAAACAACAATGACAAATGGTTTGGTGAAGAATGCCAAAGAAAGAAATTGAGAAACCTATCCAGCCAAAAACAGAGACCCCAAAAACCTGAGCGTTTGGTGAATCACTAAAACATTAGAGAAATATACTACAGAAAAAGAAGGAACAGCAAATCTGAAATGAGTTCAATGTGATTGAAGAATCCATAAACTCTAACCATTTCTGAGAAAATTGGAACGCGGTAAACAAACAACAACAAGAAGAGTTATCTATCCAGTGGATAAACTAATGTTATGTATTTAACCAAGGTTATGTGAGCTATATGGATCACTCCAATATATTGGTATCACTCCGCGGCGGAGGGATACGTCCGAGGTGAGGATTTACAGTTTTACTCCCGTGTACCCCTGTGTCACGGTTAGGGTCCGCCCCTATATATAGACCCCATGGCCGCGACACACGTTCTCTACATCATTTTGGAGGCTCCTCTAGCACCGTAGAGGATTGTAGTGATCCATATAGCTCACATAACCATGGTTACATACGTAACCTTCAATATGTTTCACTATATTGGATCACTCCAATATATTGGTTTACCCGTACCAGATTAGTCGGTGCTAGAGGGACCTGGTCAGCCAGCGGTGAAGTCCCAGCGCGGGACTGAGACGCAGGGGCCGTCAATGTGGAAGGGGGTCCCGGCACATTCCCCAGAAGGGGAGGCGATGCCCAGGACCGCTGAACCAACCACAGAGGGAGGTGCCACATTTACCTGATACCTAGCAAAGGTGCAAGAGGAAGCCCAGCTGGCCGCAGCAACGATATCAGTGGGGGGCAGTCCTCTCAGGAGCCCAGGACGCAGCCACACCTCAGTGGGGGGCAGTCCTCTCAGTAGAGCCCAGGACGCAGCCACACCTCAGTGGGGGGCAGTCCTCTCAGGAGCCCAGGACGCAGCCACACCCCGTGTTGAATGTTCCACCACAGATCCCAGCACTGGCCTGCCAGTTACGCAGTATGCTGTCAAAATCTTGTCCATGATCTAGTAACCCAGCCCCCAGGTTACTCTCACCATAGCAGACAAAGAGCTGGTCCATGTATACTCCACATAGATGTATCCAAGATGGCGGTGCATTAGGACGTGTATATCTGTCTTTGTCTTATCCCGTGTCTTATCCCGTGTCTTATCCTGTGTCTTATCCCGTGTCTTATCCCGTGTAAATAGCCAGTCTTTTTTTGGATATATCTTAATCTCTCTTTCTATCTACGAACTAAATATACTTTCCTGCAACCCGCCTCACCCAATGTGGTACGAATCTGCTATTTTTATTCCTTATAACTGGAACTTCCATCAGGAGCTAGCCAGCTAACTAGCTACTAGTCTTTGTTAGCCACGGCTAGCGATCCACGCCTTTCCCCCCCGGAATCAGCCAGCCTTAGCTCGGACAATCACCTGCCAGTCTACACAGCGCGATATCAACCCAGAGCATATCGGACTGCTTCTCTCTACCAAATCACCGGATTCCTGCCACTTCGGATTACTACTCCAGATCATCTCAGCTAGCTCGCTGCAAACGAGTGGCTACTGTTAGCTAACGCCTCTGTCCCGAAGCAAGCACCAGCTAGCTTTGAGCTAGACTCGAGCTAGGCTCATATACCAACTAATTCAACGAATTATTGTTGACACAGAGCCCTGCCGATCCATCACGACTGGACTGCCGACGTGATTGCCCGATGTGGTCTCAACAGGTTATTTTGTCACGATGTCGGCGCAGAACCATCTACTAGCCCCGGCCTGCTAGCTTTTCTGAACGCCGTGTCCCCTGCTCGCCTAGCGTAGTAGTGACTACCGAACAGCACCCTGACTCACCTATTGCTACTCTTTTGATCCTATGATCACTCGGCTACAAAGCTGATGTCCCTGGACTGTTTCAGACTGTTTCAGTAACACGGTACCTCATTTTGTTTACCTGTCGGCCCCAGCCTCGAACTCAGGTCCTGTATGTACCTAACTAACCCGCTCTGCCTATTCATCGCCATGTACCCGTTGTTGTCTTAGCTTTCCTGATCAACACCTGTGATTGCTTTATGCCTCTCTCTAATGTCAATATGCCTTGTCTACTGCTGTCTTGGCTAGCTTTATTGCTTTATTTCACTGTAGAGCTCTCAGTCCCGCTCAAAATGCCTTCGATAGCTCTTTCGTCCCACCCCACACACATGCGGAGACCTCACCTACGTTAATTGATGCCTCCAGAGATGAAACCTCTCTCATCGTCACTCAATGCATAGGTTTACCTCCACTGTACTCACATCCTACCCTTGTCTGTATAATATGCATTGAATCTATTCTACCATGCCCATAAATTTGCTCCTTTTACTCTCTGTTCCGAATGCACTAGACGACCAGTTCTTATAGCCTTTAGCCCTTATCCTACTCATCCTCTGTTCCTCTGGTGATGTAGAGGTTTTAACCCAGGCCCTGTAGCCCCAGTTTCACTCCTATTCCCCAGGCCATATCATTTGTTGACTTCTTTAACCGTAAAAGCATGTTAACTTATTCGGGATTGGTGTCACTTCCACGGGACGGTTGAGCTAACATAGGCCAATTAGCATGAGGATGAGGTTGTAATTGACAATAACATTTCCCAGGACATAGACATATCTGATATTGGCAGAAAAAGCTTAAATTCTTGTTAATAGTTGATTCTAAGATTTGTATTTGATCATCTATATATTTTTGCTGTTTGTTCTATGTTATAGGGCCAAAAAGATTGAAGTAGTGGTTTATCCATTGGATAGATAACTCTTCATGTTGTTGTTTGTTGTCACGCCCTGACTGTAGAGAGCTTTTTATGTCTCTATTTTGGTTTGGTCAGGGTGTGATTTGGGTGGGCATTCTATGTTCGTTTTCTATGATTTGTATTTCTGTGCGTTTGGCCGGGTGTGGTTCTCAATCAGAGGCAGCTGTCTATCGTTGTCTCTGATTGAGAACCATACTTAGGTTGCCTTTTCCCACCTGTCTGTGTGGGTAGTTGTCTATGTGTAGTTGCACTCAGTTATTATAGCTTCACGTTCGTTTTGATAGTTTGTTTAAGTGTTCTTTGTTAATTAAAGAAGAATGTATTCACATCACGCTGCGCCTTGGTCTCCTCGTTATGACGAACCTGACATTTGTTTAGTGTTTTCAAATTTCCCAGAGATGATTAGAGTTTATGGATTCTTCAATTACTTTTTTCTGTAGTGTATTTCTGTATTGTTTTAATGATTCACCATAGGGAAGGCGTATGCTCAGGTTTCCTATGTTTTTGGCTGGATAGGTTTCTTCATTTCTTTGTTAGGTTTTTGCTTTCTTCATCAAACCATTTGTTTTCACCTTCACTATTACAGTGAAACGTTTTGTCCAGGAAGTTGTCTAAAAGGGATTGCATTTGCATTTGTTGATGCCTAATTGTTTCTTGGTAGGTTTCCACACTACTTTCCTTCCATCTATAGTATTTCTTAATATTATTCAGTTCCTTCCTTTTCAGTTCCTCATGATGCCTCATGATTGAGTATTGCTCTGTTCAAGTAGACTTGGATTTTGCTGTGATCTGATAGGGGTGTCAGTGGGCTGACTGAATGCTCTGAGAGACTCTGGGTTGAGGTCAGTGATAAAGTAGTCTACAGTACTACTGCCAAGAGATGAGCTATAGGTGTACCTACCGTTGGAGTCCCCTCGAAGCCTACCATTGACTATGTACACAACCAACGTGCGACAGAGCTGCAGGAGTTGGTATGTTGTCGTAGTTGTAGTTATGTTATCGTGTGCCTTTCCACCTTAAAATAAGGTTAAATATTTTTAAATACGTTGTGTCTATGGGGGAGGGACCTGTCACCTTCAGGTAGGTGGGGATTCTAGTGGGGGGGATATACATATGCATTCGGAGAGTATTCGGACCCCTTGACTTTTTTCACAATTTGTAATGTTACAGCCTTATTCTAAAATGTATTAAATCGTCCCCCCCCCCCTCATCAATCTACACACAATACCCCATGATGACATAACCTGTTTTTGCTTTTAGAAATTTTTGCAAATTTATTAAAAATGAAAAACTGAAATATCAAATGTACTTCAGTTATTCAGACCCTTTACTCAGGACTTTGTTGAAGCACCTTTGGCAGATATTACAGCCTTGAGTCTTCTTGGGTATGATGCTACAAGCTTGGCACACCTGT
This sequence comes from Salvelinus alpinus, assembly GCF_045679555.1. NCBI lineage: Eukaryota > Metazoa > Chordata > Actinopteri > Salmoniformes > Salmonidae > Salvelinus > Salvelinus alpinus. Next base: position 86,593,867 of record NC_092092.1, on the reverse strand, counting down.
ATCTGTGGAGTTTCTCCCATTCTTCTCTGCAGATCCTCTCAAGCTCTGTCAGGTTGGATAGGGAGCGTCGCTGCACAGCTATTTTCAGGTCTCTCCAGAGATGTTCGATCGGGTTCAAGTCCGGGCTCTGGCTGGGCCACTCAAGGACATTCAGAGACTTGTCCCGAAGCTTAGGGTTGTTGTCCTGCTGGAAGGTAAACCCCAGTCTGAAGTCCTGAGCGCTCTGGAGCAGGTTTTCATTAAGCATCTCTCTGTACTTTCGCTCCGTTTATCTTTGCTTTGATTCTGATTAGTCTCCCAGTCCCTGCCGCTGAAAATCATCCCCACAGCATGATGCTGCCACCACCATGCTTCACCGTAGGGATGGTGACAGACACTTGGCAGTTAGGACAAAGAGTTATATTTTAGTTTCATCAGACCAGATAATCTTGTTTCTCACGGTTTGAGAGTCCTTAAGGTACCTCTTCCTGAGGAGTGGCTTCCGTTTAAAGGCCTGATTGGTGGAGTGCTGCAGAGATGGTTATCCTTCTGGAAGGTCCTCCCATCTCCACAGAGGAACTCTGAAGCTCTGTCAGTGTGACCATCGGGTTATTGCTCACGTTGGCCGGGTGGCAGCTGTAGGAAGAGTCTTGGTGGTTCCAAACGTCTTCCATTTAACAATGATGGAGGCCACTGTGTTCTTGGGGACCTTCAATGTTGCAGAAATGTTTTGGTACCCTTCCCCAGATCTGTGCCTCGACACAATCCTGTCTCGGAGATCTACGGACAATTCCTTCGACCTCATGGCCTGGTTTCTGCTCTGACATGCACTGTCAACTGTGGGACTTTATATAGACCAGTGTAAGCCTTTCCAAATCATGTCCAATCAATTGAATTTACCACAGGTGAACTCTAATCAAGTTGTGGAAACATCTCAAGGATGATCAATGGAAACAGGATGCACCAGAGCTCAATTTCAAGTCTCATAGCAAAGGGTCTGAATACTTATATAAATAAGGTATTTCTATTATCAACATTTCTAAAAACCTGTTTTTGCTTTGTCATTACGGGGCATTGTGTGTAATTTAATACATTTTCGAAAAGGACTGAAACGGAACAAAATGTGGAAAAAGGGAAGGCGTCTGAATACTTTATGAATGCATGTAGGGAGGAGGAGGACAATTTTCTCTGTTGAGATTTTCCAGCCAAATGTAAAATGTTCCTGTTTGATTAATTTAATAGAGTGAGTTAGGTCTGCTCTACACCAAATTAGCATACCCTCTGAGTCTCTTCCCTGTTTCACACCAGGTAGTTTGGTGCATGGGACTATCAGCTCTCTGTAACCTAGTGGGTCCATCTCCTCTATACCATGTTGTGAAGTTCAGGTTCCTGCTCTTTAGGCTAAAGGCATATGGCCATGGATATTCCAGCATGAGATAGTGAAGGCTTTCTGTTCCATAAAGTGTTGAATGTTGTTAGTCGCCTGGTTTGGCCTCAGACCAGTAAGTGTGAGCAGAGCCTGCTGAGCATCTGGCCCTGTTCTCTCTCTCTCTCTCTCTCTCTCTCTCTCTCTCTCTCTCTCTCTCTCTCTCTCTCTCTCTCTCTCTCTCTCTCTCTCTCTCTCTCTCTCTCTCTCTCTCTCTCTAAAAATGCTTGAATCAGTTATAGAACCCATTACCTTTTATGGTTGTGAGGTCTGGGGTCTGCTCACTAACCAAGAATTCACAAAATGGGACAAACACCAAATTGAGACAATGAATGCAGAATCCTGGAAGAATATCCTCAGAGTACAATGTAAAACAATAAATAATACATACAGAGCAGAATTAGGACGATACCCACTAATGATCAAAATCCAGAAAAGAGACGTTAAATTCTACAACCACCTAAAAGAAAGCCATTCCCAAACCTTCCACACCTTCCATAACAAAACCATCAACTACAGAGAGATGAACCTGGAGAAGAGTCCCCTAAGCAAGCTGGTCCTGGGGCTCTGTTCACAAACACAAAGAGACCCTACAGGACAGCAACACAATTAGACCCAATAAAATCATGAGAAAAAAAATAAGAATTATTTGACACATTGGAAAGAATTAACAAAAAAACTGAGCAAACTAGAATGCTATTTGGCCCTAAACAGAGAGTACACAGTACCTGACCACTGTGACTGACACAAACTTAAGGAAATCTTTGACTATGTACAGACTCAGTGAGCATAGCCTTGCTATTGAGAAAGGCTACCGTAGGCAGACCTGACTCTCAAGAGAAGACAGACTATGTGCACACTGCCCACACAATGAGGTGGGAACTGAGCTGCACTTCCTAACCTCCTGCCAAATGTATGACCATATTAGAGACACATATTTCCCTCAGATTACACAGATACACAAAGAATTCAAAAACAAATCCAATTCTGATTAACTTCCCAGCAGCTAGATTTGCAACCTGTTGACTCAAAAAAGGGCAACCAGTGAAGAACAAACACCGTTTTAAATACAACCTATATTTATGTTTTAGTTTATATTCTCTTTTGTACTTTAGCTATTTGCACATCGTTAAAACACTGTATAAAGACATAATATGACATTGGAAATGTGGAAGTGTAATGCTTCCTGTAAATCTGTTATTGTTTATTTCACTAAGTGTTCATTACCTTTTCACTTGCTTTGGCAATGTAAACATATGTTTTCCATGCAAATAAAGCCCTTGAATTGAAATTGAGAGAAAGAGAGGGGGGGGGGAGGGAAAGAGGGGGTGGAGAAAGGGAGCAGAAGAGGGAGAGAAGAGGTGGAGAAAGGGAGCAGAAGAGGGAGAGAGGGGGGTGGAGAAAGGGAGCAGAAGAGGGAGAGAGGGGGTGGAGAAAGGGAGCAGAAGAGGGAGAGAGGGGGTGGAGAAAGGGAGCAGAAGAGGGAGAGAGGGGGTGGAGAAAGGGAGCAGAAGAGGGAGAGAGGGGGGTGGAGAAAGGGAGAGGGAGAGAGGGGGTGGAGAAAGGGAGCAGAAGAGGGAGAGAGGGGGGTGGAGAAAGGGAGAGGGAGAGAGGGGGGTGGAGAAAGGGAGCAGAAGAGGGAGAGAGGGGGTGGAGAAAGGGAGCAGAAGAGGGAGAGAGGGGGGTGGAGAAAGGGAGAGGGAGAGAGGGGGTGGAGAAAGGGAGAGGGAAAGAGGGGGGTGGAGAAAGGGAGCAGAAGAGGGAGAGAGGGGTGGAGAAAGGGAGAGGGAGAGAGGGGGGTGGAGAAAGGGAGAGGAAGAGGGAGAGGGGGATGAAGAAAAGGAGATGGGGAAAAGGGAGAGGGAGAGAGGGGGTTGGAGAAAGGGAGAAGAAGAGGGGTTGGAGAAAGGGAGAGTGAGAGAGAGAGGGGGTGGAGAAAGGGAGAGAAAGAGGGAGAGGGGGTGGAGAAAGGGAGAGAAAGAGGGAGAGGGGGTGGAGAAAGGGAGAGAAAGAGGGAGAGGGGTGGAGAAAGGGAGAGGGAGAGAGGGGCACAGGACGGAGAGCCCCTTTCTCTCTCTCCTTCCCCTGCTCCACTCTCCCTTCCTCCTCTCCAACAATTCCCTATTCAGCTCCCACGTGCCCCTGCCCCCCCTCCCTCCAGCGACCGAGGTGCTATTGTCTCGTTTCCTGTGGCCAGTCGACCTCCAGCCCACCGACCGCGCACGCGCACGCCAACACACAAACAAATCCTCTGCTGAAATTCACATTCATCTAGGCACTGGACCCTACGCGTTGAAATGGATCCCTTACTGCGTTTACCATCAAATAAAAATAAACAGCTCTTCTAGATACGGCAAGTTTGTTAAGTTTTTACCAAATGACAGAACCTGGGAAACGTTGAAATACTGTTTGAAGGGAAGTTACTGCAAAGAGACCACCTGCGGAAGAAAACCAAGACACTTGTGGGTGAACCAGTCTGATGTTTCACGGGACAGTAGCGGTGTCGAACGTGTTGACTTGACAACCAGAGGTGACAACCAGGTGAGCTGTCATCCTTATCATCATCATTATTATCATCATCATTATACATCATCCTCACTAACTCAGATAACAGGTTTCCACTAGTTACCACAGCCACAAAGTAAAAAAATATAAGTGTACAAAACATTAGGAACACCAACCTGATATTGAGTTGCACCCCCTTTTGCCTTCAGAACAGCCTCAATTAGTCAGAGCATGGACTCTACAAGGTGTTGAAAGCTTTCCACAGCGATGCAGGACCCCCATGCTTACTACAATGCTTCCCACAGTTGTGTCAAGTTGGCTGGATGTCCTTTGGGTGGTGGACCATTCTTGATACACAAACTGTTGAGTGTCAAAAACCCAGCAGCGTTGCAGTTCTTGACACAAACCGGTGCGCCTGGCACCTACCAACATACCCCGTTCAAAGGCACTTAAATATTTAGTCTTGTCCATTCACCCTGTGAATGACACAATCCATGTCTCAAATGTCTCAAGGCTTAAAAATAATTTTTAACCCCTTCATCTACATGGATTGAAGTGGACTTAACAGGTGACATTAAGGTTAGGTTTAAAATCTGATTTTAAGAATTTGGCAGGGTTTATGACTTTGTGGCTGTGGTAACTAGTGACAATCAAGATAATCGGTCACTGAACCAAAAGTTCTGTTGTTCTTTACAGGTTCAACTGTTAGCCTTTAACAACTTGTTTGGGTCTTAAAAGTTATATCGCCAGCAGCTCTCTCTTGCCCTGCATTATCAGATAGGACTAGGACAGCTCTCTCTTTCTATGCATTATCAGATAGGACTATGACAGCTCTCTCTTTCCCTGCATTATCAGATAGGACTAGGACAGCTCTCTCTTTCCCTGCATTATCAGATAGGACTAGGACAGCTCTCTCTTTCCCTGCATTATCAGATAGGACTAGGACAGCTCTCTCTTTCCCTGCATTATCAGATAGGACTAGGACAGCTCTCTCTTTCCCTGCATTATCAGATAGGACTAGGACAGCTCTCTCTTTCCCTGCGTTGTTAGATAGGACTAGGACAGCTCTCTCTTTCCCTGTTTTGTCAGATAGGACTAGGACAGCTCTCTCTTGCCCTGCATTATCAGATAGGACTAGGACAGCTCTCTCTTTCCCTACATTATCAGATAGGACTAGGACAGCTCTCTCTTTCCCTGCATTATCAGATAGGACTAGGACAGCTCTCTCTTGCCCTGCATTATCAGATAGGACTAGGACAGCTCTCTCTTTCCCTGCATTATCAGATAGGACTAGGACAGCTCTCTCTTTCCCTGCATTGTTAGATAGGACTAGGACAGCTCTCTCTTTCCCTACATTATCAGATAGGACTAGGACAGCTCTCTCTTTCCCTGCATTATCAGATAGGACTAGGACAGCTCTCTCTTTCCCTGCATTATCAGATAGGACTAGGACAGCTCTCTCTTTCCCTGCTGTGTCAGATAGGACTAGGACAGCTCTCTCTTTCCCTACATTATCAGATAGGACTAGGACAGCTCTCTCTTTCCCTACATTATCAGATAGGACTAGGACAGCTCTCTCTTTCCCTACATTATCAGATAGGACTAGGACAGCTCTCTCTTGCC